>NW_021940754.1:2519857-2592677 GCF_001715985.3 Manacus vitellinus | reverse complement strand
AATCTGCTGGATCCATAAATCTGAATTTGGTCACTGCAGTCAGAGATTGACTGGAAAGCTCTGCTGCTTCTGACATCCAAAATGAATTTGTCACCTCGCTGTGCAGCACTCTGCTTGCTCACAGCCCTTGGCCATATGAAATGACACATTCTGTTGATTTATGGGCCATCACAAATGATTTTTTTTTTTTTTGGCGGTAGGAACTGTTCTCTCATGCATTATTGCTGCACAACTGTGATGTGTGCAGAGGTTTCAGAGGTTCCATGATTTACTTGGAGACTGGAACATGTCCTGGGAGCTGCAGGGGAAGAACATCAGCTGATTTTTTTTTTTAAAGACATTTACTAAGCCCGATTGAACACATTCTTCCCAAATGCTTCAAGTTCATCTGTTTTTTTCCCCAGGTTTTGAAGCCAGCAGGGCAAGCCTCACCTAGCTGCAGAGCAGTGTTCAAAGCACTTGGACACAAGTCATCAAGTTAGGGCAGAAGATGTGGAGGCAGCTCCTTGTGGGAGACCCCTCATCCTATCCATTTGCACCTACCTCACCAGATAAGCCATGAAAAATGTGAGACATCTCACCCAACATGTGGTGGCCATGCTGGTACCTTAACCTGAAAGCAGTGAAAGCAACAAATAATGTGTGGGGAGAATCACTGTGAAGGGACATGCTGGAACTGAGTTTGATTTTCCTTCCCACAGCCAGGAAAGAGCTGGGAAAGGGATGTGGGAGCCTGCTGGGACCCCATTCCTGTATCTTTGCTGCCTGTGAATGTCTGCCAGTTGGTAGAGGCTGGGGTACTGCTGCTGTTATTGTCATGCTGAGGGAGATCTCCAGAGGCTCAGATGTCCTCGTGTGACCTAGAGGATTTAGGAGGACAACCCTCATCAAGTGCTTCTAGAGCTTTGCTGCCAGCAGGGAAAGTGAAATTATGCTGTGGCTTGAATGGCACTAGGCTGGTGAGGCTGTAATATAAACCACAAACTGAGGACAACCCCTCCTGGAGAAAGTATTTTTTGCCATATCAGCACAAGTGCAGAAACTTTTAGTGGTGTTTTGTTGACTGGGTGATACTCCCCCAAGTGAGTGACTGTGATACATAAAAATGTAGTTATATATGGCTAAGAAACTACTTGGAAATGATGTGGAAAGCCCCATCTCCTGGAAAGCTCAGGCTGCTTCTGAGCAGTGATTTCCCATGGAACTTCTCACAGGGTACCCCAGTGATGGTGGTTTGAAAGCCCAAATGCTGCCATGGTGGGATGGCTGTTCCTGATGTACAGAGCCTTTATGTGATCCCAAATCCCTCACCTTCAGTCAGAGCTGGGATGCTGGAGAAGGTGCAGGTGGGGCCACGTGAGCTGACGTGCAGCAAGGTGAGCAAATGGGCACTGCAGGGAAGGGGCAAGCGTGGGGAGGTCAGGCTTGGAAAGACTGTGGCTTGGCATCTGAGCAGCTTTAGGGCTGAAAGCTTCAAATTAAGCCATCCTGTGATGTAGTTTTGAGGACAGACAGCGTGGGGAGTCTGAAGCAGTCTCCGGTTAGGCACCGTCATGCCGTGATGGGAGGTGTGGTGGATGTATTAAGTGTAGGTATATCTGTGACAGCTTCAAATCAACAAGGCAGAGCAGAGAAATGAAGCCTGAAAATGAAGGTTTTTTTCATCTAGCCTGGTGTAAAAGCCTGCTCTCCTCTTTCCTCCATCTCCAGAGGATGAAGCTGAGGATTCCTGCCTACCCTCTGGATATCACATAAAAATTTGGTTTCCCTGTTTGAGCTGCTGCCACATACACAGTTATTACCTGCAGATGTGTGTGTGCAGCAGGGGCTCTGTGGGGATGGAGCCAGAGGAGGCAGCTTTGTGGGGGTGAGGAGCACTATCTAAATAGTGAGATTTCCTGGAGGGAGGCAGCACTGACTGTAAATTGGGTCTGTTCCCAGAGCATCTTAACTCACAAGTGATTAGCTGTTAATTATTATGCAATAAATTACTTAATAAATGAGTATTTTTCACAGAACCTGTTGTACCACGTGGCATCAGCTAAACTGTGTGAAATACGTGTAATTAGTGCTGCAGATATGTAATTATAGCTCTCCCCCTCCTCAAATTCTTGTGCATTCATCACCCCTGGCATGGGCACTTAGGCCAGGACTATATGCAGGCAGTGCCACTGTGCACCAACAGCCACTTTGTCCCCACCTCCAAGCTTGCTTTCAGTTTTCCAGTGGCTGCCAGGATTCAACATACAGGAGGCAAAAAAGCTGTCCTCAGTTGTGAATTGCCTGTGTTTCAGTCTCAGCATCAAGCTTAAAAAGCACCCTGAGGATAACATTAAGCTCTCATAGTTAGCTTTAAAAGAGAATATATATAAAAAAGATCCTACTAAACATACTGATTTTATCCCAGTTTTGTTCAACAATGTTTTGGCTTTATAAAGCTTTAACAGTTAAAAGCCCAAGGAAGGGTGCATTCTCTTTCTGGGCTACTTTAATTCAAAATGTTTTTGCACTGACCTAATTTTGTTTGTGGCCCCAAAGAGGTGGAGTCTCTTAACTGAGATCATCAAAATATTTATGCTGTTATGTGTGTTTTAGACCTGCCCTTGAAATTATTCAACTTTGCTGTGGCTTGACCTGTTTTGGGCATTTGAACTTTAATTTTTCCCCCCTAGTTCTTGTTGGTGTGACTTGTGCCAATTGGCTGTGGGACTGTGTAATTGTAGGTTTGGGTATTTTCAGCTGCTTTGTGGGACGTGCATGGGGGTGGAAGGGGAAATAAGGATGGAGAAAATCAACTGCACGTGGCTGAGTAAGTGAAACAGTTTAAACTTATTTAAGAGGTTTTCTAACATATTCAACTGAAGTGCCTCTCTTAAGGGTGGGCTGCACATGTGAAAGATACATTGCAGTAAAGACGTGCTTGATTGTGCCAACTGTCTCAGGATAGCAGGAAGCTATCAACAAGGATAATAAGCACTGGATATTACAGTGGGGATTTTTTACTTTGCTAGCAAGAGAAAAAGCTGCCCTGCCCCTCTGCTGGCTGAAAACACCATAGAAAATAGTTCCAATATTTATTTTCCCCCTAAAAGGTTCCAGGCAACAGTGTCCATGTAAGTGAATGCTGCTGACAGCGAAGCTGGTGCCTCCATTTTTATTAGTTTCCAGCTCACACTGATGCAGCAGCAGACAAACCAAACTGTGAGCACTCTCTAAACACAGCCCTGAAAAGCACCATTTATGTGTCTAACGCATCAAAGCCGCACAGGAGGGAGAGCAGGATCAAGCTGTGTGTTAGAAAGCCTACAGAGTATTAATGATGTACAGTAAATGGGTGGTAAATAACAGGGCTGTCACTGCAAGGCTGCTGAAGCACAGAACCAGCTGTGTGTGCCTGTTCTGCATACAAACAGCACTGGGATTTCTGCAGGGCTGAGTCGCATGTGCCTGGAGAAGTGCCTAATTAGCAAAGTATGGGAGGATCTGTGTTCTGAATGTCCTTCCCATAGGATGGTAATCTGATGGTATGAAATGGGCAGTGCTGTATTATGTATGTAACGAGCAGGACTGGCTAAAGTCTTTCCGTTTTGGGGGAGAAGGGTCCATCAGCCTTCAGACACAGAACAACACCTGTGCACTGGCTGATTTCAGAAATACTGGAAACAAAGCAGGAAAATGGCTTAAAGCACTGTGCAGTTTCTCTAAACACCCTGATCCCACAAGCTTGAAGAAGAATAAGAAATTATTAAATTACTTTTCTAAGCATAAACCATTAGTTCAGCTGGGCAATGGGCAGAGCTCTTACCTTACCTTAATTCTTTAACTTTTTTATGCTTGAAATAGGGCAATATCAATTTTTGGGTGCCCAGCCCTCTGAAATAGACCAAAACAGCGCAGACACCTTTTGAGGATGAAAAGGTATCAAATGGCATTGTTGGAAGTCACTGATTTCCTGCAGACCTCATGAGAAACAAGCTGCATTTACCCAAGGTGCTGGGTGGGGGAATACAACTGATTCCTCACTCAAAGCAGGATGATGCACCTTCCCAGCAGTGCTTTTACAGGCCATGAGCTTACTCCTGGTTTGCACTCAAATGGATGTAGTGGTAGCAAGAAGGTAGGCTGGACACTGAGGTTCTGCTCATGCTCCTGTCACAGCTGGCAACCATGGCAGGATGGAATATTAGCACCTGTCTGCCAGCCAGCACTAAAAATTCAAGCCTCTGGCTGCCTGATTAGCTACCAGCAATAGAGCCTGAAACAATGGCAGCTGGCCATATGAGGAAATTAAAAATACAAACAAACTCTTCCTTGGATCCCCACAGAAGCTTCATCTTTTTCTCAGAGTTAAAATACCCATTGGTAACAACTTTTAAAGTTAGCATGTTGTTGAAATATACCTCCAAAATTCATTAGCATCTTTTAGCCAAGACAGAGTTATGCTCCCAGGAAAGAATAACTGATTGATTGTTCCTTTCCTCTGGCTTCACCTGAAAGTCTGAGAGCTGATTGATTGTTCCTTACCCCGGCCTTCACCTGAAAACTGTTTAGAAAGACCAACACCACCCTGAGAAGCAACCTCCAGAAAGGCTGGATCTCAAGGCAGAAGCATCACTGTTTGCATTTGTGCAGTGCTGGCAGAGCCTCCAAAGGTAGGACACTCCAGGATGGTCCCAAAGCTGTCCTGGAGCCAAGGACCAGCTTTGCTGAAGAAGAAAAGACCCCTTGGCACACCAGGTGACAGTGTGCTGGCCAGGGCACATGGGAAGCTGTACAGCTGTTCCCTCACCTTCCTGGACCAGCACCAGCCCTTTAGTAACATTTAATTGCTCTCTATTGGAACTTTATTGCTCCCCGAAAGGTCAGTCTCTTCTCCCAGGTAACAGGTGCTAGGACAAGAGGAAACAGCCTCAAGTTGTGCCAGGGGAGGTTTAGGTTGGATATTAGGGAAAATCTCTTTATTGAGAAGTGGTCAGGCATTGGAACAGCCTGCCCAGGGAAGTGGTGCTAAATGCAAACACAGGCAAATGTGTCCCATCCTACTCACACCTGTTGGGTTGTTTTGTTGCAGGTGCTATTTAGAACTAAATTACCCTTTCAGTGAATCCTAAAGAAAACCCTCCTTGGTTGAGTTTTTTTTTTCTTCTTTTCCAATCTCTGTTATCACTGTTAATATTTCATGCTTCTGAAAAAAAATTTAATATTCAAGAACAAAGCAACCCACAGCTTTTCTTCAATTCAGTCTTTTGTGTCCAAAGGGCTGTCCTAGCTCAGTAACTGAGTTTTTATTGTGCCACATTTCACTGTCACTGACTGCAACCAGCCTGGCTAATCCTTTTGCTATCAGTTGGGTTTTTTTTGTAATTCATCAATTGTCCATTCTACTTTTACAGCTCTTAGGGTTTTTTCTTGATTCTCCCACCCCTCAATTCTAGGACATTTGTGGCTGCCTTCTGTGATTGCTCAGTCTGGTAAGTGGTCACGTGCAAAGACAGTGGCTCAGGGTGCCCTGGAGCACAGCTGAGGAGCCTCTGTGATGATGGAAGGGTTTCGAGGTTAGTAGGTTGTTAGAAATGTACCTCCAAAATTGATTAGCATTGTCCTAGGAAAGAATAACTGACTGATTGTTGCTTAGCTCGTGCTTCACCTGAAAGCCACAGCTCTTTATAAAGACCAACACCACCCTGAGAAGCAACCTCCAGAAAGCACACATTTATAAATTATGCAGAGGGGAAAAGGATTAAATAACCTAAGGTGCACCCCAGCTGGGAACAACTTCAAGGGTGTCTCACAACCCTAACTGAAAGAACTCAAAAATCAGAATTGATGGGTTGGATGAGGACTGCTGTTTGGGATTTTTGGGGTGTAACTTTGGCTGATCAGCAGATGTCTCCTCATGCCCAAGGACACTTGGTGAGGAGCAGCAACAGCAGGAGATGCAGAGCTGACCTGGGGAACTGCTCAGGTGGGACACGTTGAAGGTCACGTGAGGAGAGCAAACATGCTCAGCTGATGAGTCCCATGAAAAAGAAACACCACTCAGTTTTGACATTTGAAATTATCTTCTTTCCTTTTAAAAAAAAAACAACCAAACAATCACATCAAAAGAAATAAGGGCTAGTCTTGTGCTGACAGGCACTAAAATACCCTGTGCCTGCAAACACAGATGTGTGCAATCCCCAAACAGAAAAACAATCCCCTCTGTCTCTGTGCCATATCTACAGTCCTGTGCTAAGAGTAATAAGCAAGCAAATGAGCACTGCCTGCTACATAAACACATGAACTTTGAGCCAGTGAGAGGGATTATTAAATATTAATTTATTTAAAATTGAAATTTTTTTCATCTGCCAAAAAAAATGCCAGCTTGTCCACTTATTTGTTAGAGCTGCTTTGATTGATGGACAGCAGAATCGTGCTTCTCCCACCTCAGTGCACCTGCACCCCTGTGACAGCACCCTTGTGGCAGAGCATCAGCATGGGGCAACCTGTATTTCCCTAAACTAAGCCACTGTCCTTTTATTATCACCTTGACACCCATTCCTGGGTGCCTGGCGGGGTTTGAGAATTCAAAACTATTTTTTTTTAATGCAGTTTTACTTAGGAAAAAGAAGCAGCTGCAAAACACTTCCCCAGTCCATGTTTTTATACCTGCTCTGCTAACCATGATGAATCATTTGGAAATTTAAAAAAAAAATAAATTGAGCTTTAGGTTTCTCCAGGATTTTTACAGTGAGTGTATTGTTCGAAGACATTGTTCAACTGCTCCCAGCTGCTAAAATGAGTATTTGTAGCATTTCCAGTTGTGGTAAGAATTCCCTTCAAACTGAGGTGTTTTAAAAGCAAAGGAAAAAAGTCAACTACGGAGTCCTTTAGCTATATATTTTAATTGTTGATTTTTACATTCATAACCTGCAGAAGATACTCCAGTATCTTCTGATGTGCTCTTGAAAGTTTTAATCTTGTGATAAATTTTGTATTTCCTGTGCAAAAGGCCACAGGCAAAACAGAGATGTCCCTGCTAAAATCCTTCCTGTAATTCACACAGGAACTCAAACCCGTTGACTGATAGGAATCCCTCTGGATTGACACAAGCAGTAGCTACATGGGGTGAGAGGTTCTGTTCAAAGCTCCAGCCTGCCATAAACTCCAAGTGCAGTAATAAGAAACAAATTTCCCCTGGCATTAGCAGTACAAGTGATTAGCAACAGGTATATCTGATATTCTTCTCACCTTCATGAATTCAGCTTATGGCACGTTTTCCATACACTGAGAATGTGGTAAATAAAGGGTGTTCAAGCATTTTTTCTTGAATATGTTACCTGGGAACAGCATGGGTCCACCAGTGTGGATATAGAATGGTCCTTTTTACCCCTTATGGAACAACAGTACCTTATTTCACAGACTGCAGGAACTCCTTCCCTAATGCTGCATGTTCAAGGTAGATCTCAGGGAAGTCATTAATACTTCCTAAATCCACCAGGGAAGACACAGGTCTTGGCATGGTTGTGCTTGCAGCCACCTGTCAGAACTGTTCATTTCTTTCTGTAGTTTCTCTGTTGGGCTCGTGTCTCTTGGCCAGTGTCTGCTTCCCAGGGACTATGTTGCTTTTAAACCTTGGACCATCTGAGGAAGAAAAAGTGCTTTTCTTCCATAAGAAACTGCAAAAGTTGCATGTATTTAATGAATATGGAACTGTGTTCCGTAGGCTGTTGCTTAGCTGGGGGAAAACCATTTCTGCTGAATCCCTGTTAAGATTTCAAGTGAGTAAATTTGACGCTTTTATTTTCTTTTAATAAATTCTCTCTTTCTTGTACCCAGGGCACCTTTGGTGGCACCAATCATCAACACACACATTTTCTCTCGGTGTTAACTCTTCTTGAACCTATTTATTCCATTATAGTTTAGATTCTTCTTGCTCTTATCAGCTGACCCTTACATTCTGCTTTGCCTGCCTCCTATAGAAGACCTCTTTATTATCTTTGCTTTATTTGAAGCACTGAACAAAGTTCTTTTTAATTGTTGCTATCTGATCTTTGTCCTGGAGAAACAAAATTTGTTTTTCAAAATAAATGATCTCTGCAGCCTTACCCAGCTATTGATTATCTTATCAGACCATGTAATGATGCCAATTCTACCTGCTTCATCAACTATTTAAAGATTAACACTGAGTCAAGCCTAGTTTAAAAGAGACAAAGGCAAGAGTGAATGTATGATCTCATTTCTCTGGGTGCAATTCTTTCAGCAATCGTAAAGAGTGAACTGTTGATATGGAAAGGTTAATGCTGTACCCCCTTTTTTATCAATAGAGTGGTTTTTATCAAATCTGTGTCTTATCTCATGTCTACTTTATCATATCTGTTTGAGTAAGGTACATATTTGAAGCCTCTTCAAAATTTAATTTCTCCTTCTTGAAAGTCCTGCGACTATTAAAAAATGAGAAATCCTTTTACAAAGTCTATTTTAGACAAGGAACACATGTTGAATTCAGGTATTAACCACTTGGCAACTATGCCCTTGAGCACAAAATACTCATCTTCAAATTGATCAGTAACCTAAAATAGAGCATTTTAAGATAATATGCCCATTCCTAATTTCTTTTATTCAGCTAAAGAAAATACGTTGGTACAAATTTCCCTTAAAATTGGCTGTTGGCCTTTCCTGACAGTATACTTCATGAAATAAAATAACTGGGTTGTGTTCATAGACTTTTGCCATTCAGAGATCTTGATTGTGAAGGGAGAGATTATTGGTAGCCATCTAGATCATCACAAACTACCTTCTGTGGTTTTCTCAGCACAAACCCTGGCATGGCAAAAAGCCACTGTTGTACAGCTTGTGCTCAGAACTGTCTAGATCATCCTCAATGAACTCCCACTGGTTTCCAGTGTTCTTGAGTTCCTTCCTTTCACTTTTGTTTCCGTATAAGGCAAAGAAAAAACACCAACCCCTCTCACTCCCCAAATATTTGCTTTGCTGAATCTTAAGTTCTCATGTTCTACCTGTGAATACTTTGTCCTGCAAGATGAGTATATTTTTCCTGTTATGGGGCAACACAGCTATGGATATATTCTTCCTGTTATGGCTCACAGCTATGCAACAGGAGGAAGAGGATTGTTGAAGGACTGTTAGGTTTCCAGCCATGCCCCTTTGGAGTTCTGGCATACCTTTCACTGCTTCCAGTCTGTCCTGGCAATTATTCCTGAACTTCTCCAATTAAAACAAAGAAAGCTTTCCTATGTTTTTCTTTAAAACATGAATGTCACTATTGCTGCTTTGGTCTTGATGCTAAAAAGCTCTTCCATTTATTTTCTAATTTACAGCTTTTGTGCCAGTACCTTCTGTAGCGTTTTCCCCCCTTCTCTTCTCCTCATGTATTTCACTTGATTCTCTTCTCCCCAGCCCCCAAACTGTTTATCAAAAGTTTCTGAAGTTTGCATTTAGGTGTCTGAAATCTGACTATTACAAGTGACCAGTACTTTTTTCTGCTTGCTCGATGTCTGGTTTTGTGAAATTTGGAAACTTAAGGAAAGTTTCAATGCGATTCTCCATTTGTTGTTGTTTTCCTGAGCACTACTGTAATTTTCTTGTCTGCCAGTACATGAGGAGCAGGAAACTCATGGAAAAACTGCAGCTGTAGGACCTGAATGTGAGTTTTAGGTGCTTGCAGGCTTCCTCCACTGGAAGTTTTGATGGTAATGGTGAAATTAAAAATAGACTAGCAGGTCTGTGTTTATCAAACATGTTGCTGAAGATTTACATCACAGGCTGGTTTCTACCTTAGGCATTTCCAGGCAACTCTATTTCTAACAGTGTTTTTCTGAATTCTATTTCCTGTATTGCTTCATTGGAGTGCTCCCCCTTTCCCCCATCCCCCAAAGAGATGTCTCCCTGTGCCTTTGGCTCCTGGTAGTTGTGTTGCATGGCAATTTGATCTTCCAAGTGCATTGATTCCCTTATCACTAAAAGCAAGGATTTTTAATCATACCTCATAGCCTTAGACTGGAGGGAAGTTCCTTGTTGCCAGTGTTGGTGTATGGTTGATTTTTTTTTCAGTTTTATGCTGTATTTCATGTACTTGGTGGCAAAAACCTTCCTTCAGTGCTGACCTTTGCACTCTCCAATAGTGTAGCTGTGGCTGACATTAAAAATATGTGCAACGTTCCCCTTGCATCAACTAAGAATGTTTTGACAAGGAGTTTCTAATGCTGTAAAAGTATTTTTGAAATGATGTAACTTCTGCTTAAACCTCACTGTCTCTCTTTCAGGCCCTGATTAGAGGGCTCTAAATGTTTTATATAAACTGTTAAAAGACATTCTTAGTGACTCATACAGAAATTCTCTTTTTCTGTGCAAAAGACAACCCAAGACAGTAGTTTGATTACAAACAAAGGGGTATGTGCTCTGGTAATATATGCTTTATAATAACAGAATGGAGAAGGAAACTCAGTATAATTAATTGTACCATTCACTCATGGATTGAAAGGAAAATTAACCATTTTGGTATAAAACAAAGCTAACGCCTTCTTTTCACCAGGGGTTCTATAAACCTTAAATATTCTACAGCTTTAAGCATAATGTGCCTTTTTCATGTTAGACTCATCTTCCTTACAACCCTCTGAGCAGTTTGTCCAAACTGACAGCTCTTGCTCAGCTGAAAGGACTCGGGGGATTCAGATGGAAAATTTATTTTAACTTCTGATCTCCATCATTCCTTGACAGAAAAAGTGAACTTTTAGCCATTACCAAAACTGGAAAAGAGAGTCTAGAATTTAATACACATAAGAGGAATGAGAGAACCTTGGTATATGCCCTGGCTTGAGAGAAATGGGCTCTGCCTTTCAGTGACATGAACCAATTTTTCTAATGACTATAATTTTGTTACTGCTCTGCTTGAGAAAATTGCACCACTCTGACTTGATATTTAAAACTGTAGCTAGGCCAAAAAAGATGAGTTTAAGAGTTTTGTGAAGTTAATACTTTTGAAATTACATCTCTAGTATTGTAGTAAGGAATTCCTAGGTGCTGGAATTATCTGGAAGACCATCTCTGACACTGTAGTCTTTGTTCACTATCTTATTATTGTTCTTTCTGAGCCTCGAGATCTCTTGAGAGTTTTTGCTTTAGGTTGGTTTTGTTTTTTTTCTTAACTGAGGTACCAGTTATTAAATATGTGCAACATATCTGGAAGAAGGTAGACAAAAGTGGTATCAACACAAATAACGCGTATAAAATATTTATTGTTAAAAAAAAGAATTTTGTGCAAATGTTAAGAACAAAGGCTTCTGTTTTTTTAAAAATGCCACGACTTTGTAAGATGTAAAACTTACCAAATCCACTCAGTAACAGTCCACAAATAGTCCACTCAAGCCAGACACGTAATTGGCTTTGATTTTTCCTGTAGAGTGGAACTTCAATCTCCGAGGTTTAATGTTGGCTCTTAAGATCTACTTTTTAATACCTCTGATGTAGGAAGGTAAAGAATGACCCAACAAAATGGAAAGAGAGCTGCAGCAGCATCAGGCCCACCTCTGTCAACTCCTCAGCCCCCCAGGGTGTGATCTCCAGCCAGCAGTGGGGCCCCTACCAGCCATGGGAACTGCTCTCTCTTCTCTACCCAGGCTGTAAAAACTAGGCACGGGCTGTTCCTCCAGGCGGTGGAATTCCTTAAGGTGGAAGTGAGTTGCCAGTTTGTTCACCATCCTTTTCAGAGTGACAAAGGCTGTGATGACTTGGAAGGCAAGGAAGAAGGCAAAGACAATGTGCACTGCTCGCTCCAGAGGCTGGATTTTCAGACCTTCATTAAACAGCAAGAAGAGAATTATGGGCAACTGCAGGAGGAGACTCAGGAGCCAAAACCCAGCCAGCTCAGGGACCTATAATAGGGAGACATCACCTATTAAAAACCTGGCAGCCAGAGATGAAAAAATCCAAAATCTTGTGAAGAAAAAACGCTGGGGTTTTTAAAATTTTTTAAAGGACAGAACATAATGTGAAAAATCAGAGTGAGGTGGTTTATGTTTTCATATACCATGTTTTTAAGCATACTTATATTTTCTGACAAAACAGTTTTAGAGAGTGAGAGGGCTCTCTTCTGAGGGAAAACTTCCTGGAATTCACAAAATTAAGTGGAAGCCAATGCCAAGGGAATATAAGATGCAGACTGCAACTTAAGAGAAATAAACATCTCCTCATCTTAAATCTCTTCAACAAAAGATCTACCAGTTAATGTTAAACTCCAAAAAGCATTCTTGCAGAAATTAATATGTACATTTGGCAACATACTTTCTCCTGGAGATTGCCCATGTATCCCAGGTAGAGTCGAATGACCTCTATCAGAGAGGCCAGGATCATGATGGTGACCAGGATGAACTTGTAGTAATCTGACAAGTCTGGATACTAGAGGGAAAGAAGAGAGTAAAAGTTTCTGCTGTGCTGTTTGTGATTTAATGAAGATACTGTATGCTACTGTAAGCTGACAACGTTATATTGGCACTCAAACACTCTTGAACCTCCAGTTGCAGGGAATTCCCAAATAAATGTAATAAGCTCTAACTCCAGGGAGCTGTATCTCCTATTAGGTGTTTCATGTAATATACATTTGCAAACCAACACTTTCCTTCACACTCACCTTCAGATAGAGTATGACAACTGTGCAGAGCCACCAGAAAGGGAAAAAATAAACGTTGAAATAGAGGGACATCTGCAGTGGCAAACTGGAAACTATTTCATTATCTGTAGAGAGAAAGAAGACTTTATCATTCCTGGTTTGTTCCATACTTCCCTTCCATAAACATGACAGAAGGATACTGCTCCATCTTAGCTTCATGCATTAACACTCCAGTCAAATTAAATGTTAGGAAAAATATTTTTAATTATCCAGAGGAAATCTTCTTGCCCTATCTGGAGTGACACCATTTCCTGGAATCTAATGCACCTTTTGGTTCATGGGACACCAAATTTTTATGACTTAGTCATATATTCCAGTTGAGTGTCCAACTGTTGATTACCTGGTAGCTTAAGGATTACCCCATGATCTCTGAGGCTTAGCTCAAGTGGTGCTATATACTGACACTGCAGGTCCCAAGAGAATGGCTGTAAGTTTAAATGAGCACACACTGGATTATCAGTATTTTGTACATGACCCCCCTGAGTAAGGACTTACTAGTAGACAGCAGGTTTTCATTGCCCATTCTTCATTTGCAATCTTTTATTTAAATAGACATTTGGATGGAAGCCAGTAATCTGCCTAGTTCTTAAGAGCTAAAAATTTCAAATGTGTCAAACTAAAACTTATGCTTTAAAATCTGTAAAGAAATAAATGCATTCAGACAATGCAATGTACAGAAAAGCAAATATGAAACGTTAAGATGCAGACAGTAAATTCCATATTTATGATTTTGTAATAGGCCTACAAGATGAGACTTAAGAAAAAAAATTTAAAAGGGCATTCTAAGGGAATCATTAATTTTTAATGGGTGGAGTTTTACTGCTGTGTTCTAGTAAACTGATATGGCATTCACTTTGCTTCCCAAATGAAGTCTGTAGCCACATATTCACTTGGTACTACCTGAGCAAGATTAGAAAGTATTGACTGTGATCTGCTGATTTGTATTCAACTCCTGTGCCTGTCTGTCACAGTGGTGATGTCTGATTGAAATGTTGTCCAAACAGCCACACTGCCTCCCTTCCATCCTCACAGCTACCTCTCTTCTGACACTGCCTTCCCTTTTCAGATCTTCCAACCACTCTAATACCTGTCTTTGTTCCACCCCAGTCTGGCATTTCTGTCCATCCTGGTACAGAGTCTTTATGCCAGGTGCAGAAGTAGGCATGGAAATTACCAGACGAAGTGGGAAGAGGGGAGGATTTGGGAGTAGAACTGGGACAGACCTCATGGGTGTGAGAGGCAGTGATCTGCTATACTAAATAGAAGGTGCAAGACAACCAATACATATATATATACATATTTAATAATCCCATTTTTAAGCATCAACACATTCTTACATCTGCAAAGGAATTAAAATCTATATGTACCTCAAAAACAGTTTCACCATCTACCTAAAATTGTCTCAGCTGTCCTAACACAGGAATCTCTTGGACACGAAGATTACTTCAGTGGTCACCAAGATATAATTCTAAAACACTGTTTTATCTTTCAAAAAAAGCATGACCATAATTGCAAGTAACTATGCTTCTGCCCTATATGTATTAGATAAAATTGTATTGGTTCATGGCCACATTAGTTAAAAACAGAGAAGCCAAGAACTCTAATTTCAATTGTCATGATAATGTTCAGGTATGTTAAAGGTTTCATTAACATAGTATTGCTATTTGGAACTGCTGTGCAAGATCTAAAACTGTGTTTTGGATGAATATTTAGCAGTATAAGCCAACTCTACTTAATTTTTCTATCCCTAAATTGAATTAATGCTTATTTTCTGGGATTGCTAAAATTAATGGAAAAGTGGGACAGTATTGCAATAGCCAGTTGCTAGAGAAACTCATTAAGTTATATATGTGTAAACTTAATTTTTGAAATCCCAATGTCCAAGAATTTAATGGCACATTTGCAACTGGGTTTCAGTGGACTGGACACTCACAAAGGAGTTTTCATAATGGGAAATGGAAAAGAAATGACTAAAGACAGAAGCTATTCCTGGAGCGTTGTTTGATAAATGAAATGAAGAAAGCAGTAAATGTTAGCAGTGTAACTACACAAAGAAAATCACAGAATATTCTGAGTTGGAAGGAACCCACAAGGATCACCGAGTCCAGCCCTTAAGTGAATGGACTGTATGGGGATCGTGACCTTAGTACCACGCTATAACCAACTGAGCTAATTACTTTCTGATTAATTTGATCAGCTTGGAACGGATTTATCACCCGAAATCAATACAGCCTTCCTATGCGGACACATTGTGTGTATTCTCGCTCTGGAGACATGAAAAGAGGGCGCGCTGGCCTGCAAAGTTCCACTGGCAGTACGACGAAGGAACAGCTGGCGGTCGTCACGGCAGACACGGGCAATTCCAGAGAAAGCTGGCAGGGAAACCAGCCCCATCCCGGCGGCGCCTCTGCCGGGCCCGCGATCCGGGACCGGCCCCTCAGCCTTCCCGCCCCATCCTCCTCCTCCTCCTCCTCCGCCCCGGGGCTCTCCCGTGCCCGCCCGCGGCGTGCGGTACCTGCGCCGTCCCCCGCGCCCCGCGGCCGGGCCGGGCGGGGTCGGTGAACACGGGCGCGGCTGAAGGAGCCGAGCCCCCGCCTCAGGGGCGCGGGCCAGCGCCATGATGGGCGGGGCCGGCGGAAGCGCAGGCCGGGAGCTCTCCCGGATTTGGGGCGGGGAGCGGAGCGGGAATTTTCCAAGAGTTGAGGCGGGGGCAGCGGTGCCTCCGCCCCGGACACGGTGTTGTGGAGCGCACCCAGGGCGCGGTGGGCGCCCAGCCCGGAGTGCTGGGGCCGCCCCCAGCGGTGTCCCTGTGCCCGGAGCTGCCAGGTCTGAGCGTCTCCCCTCAGTCCTGGCGTTGCTTTTCGTCTTTTCCCATCAGTCAGAGGGAATTTTCCCGTCCCCCCCCTGTCCCCGTAGTCTGCGAGGGCAGGGTATGGGCTTTCTGAAAAGGTAGCTGTTGTAGAACTGCTCCGCTTCTATCCGGGTAAATCCGGGGCGATGATAGTCCTCGATGACGGCTGGAGAGTGAAATAAGGGCGAACATTCTGTGTTGTTACTTGAAGTGAGTGTGAATGACTAGTTTTATGACAGATGCAGGTGTAACTGAACCGGAAAATACCTTTTTCCTCAAGGAAATCCGTGCGTATTACTCTGACGCGAAAAGCTGCGGTGAGATTGACACAGTCATTCTGTCCTAGTCAGCTTTTGTCCCTTACAGGACGTCCTTACGGAATGACAAGAAGTTAATAATGTGAAACCAACTTATGCTTGTTCTTTTATTCGGAAAATGCAGTCGCCCTAAAAATGGGGTAATCTGCTCACCAGGCCTTTCTGTCCCCCAAGGGCCTGATTCCTTCTGAGGAGAAAGGATGCCATTCTTAAGCGTGCAGGATATTATTTTCTGTGTGACCAGAATGAAAGAGCAGCTTGTGCCTTTTACTGTGGGAACCAGTAGTATTTGTGATTTTTCTGTACCTAATATGACATAGAATTATAGGATGGTTCGGGTGGGAAGTGACCTTAAAGACCGTAGCGTTCCAAGTCCCCTGCCGTGCACAGGGACATCTTCCACTGGACCAGACTTGTCGACTCACTCCTCCTGCCCCCACCCCTGCCTCGAATCATGTTTAGCTACTTCCCCGGGTGATCGTTCTGCAGTATGACTTTCCAAACTCAATTATCTCAGACTAAATAATTTAAAGCCTAGTTTATATTTAATTTCATTCTGTCCCACTGGGAGAACTACAGAGAAAGATGGCTAAACAAGCAGGAGTTCTGAGAAATCCATTTGGCTTTTGAGCTGATGAATGGTGTGGTATTGACAACAGATACTTTTCAAAGAACTTCCCCATATGTGGGTATGCCAGCAGGAATCTACATTAAAAAAAAAAAAGTCAAAACCACAACAACAACAAAAAAAAACAACTTCAGAAGAAATTAAGATGAAACAATTTTTAAATAATGGCAGCAGACTGAAAGGGGGAAGGGATTAAACATATGCCAGAATTTTAAGGGATGCTATGCCCCTTAGAGGCAGGGAGGGCAGTGGGTTTTGCTGTGTGGCTGTTCCTAGAAAATAAAGTTTTAAGCACAGGTGAGGGTTATCCCTATTTTGCAGCTAAGACGGAACAAGAAAAGTTGAGCCCTGTGAAATGCTGTTTGCAGTTTGTCTTGAAACCTACAGAAAAAGGCATGTAATTCAGCATCCTGGACATAAGCAGGAAGGTAAGTCATCCAATGAAAAACACTCCTTAAAATGTATCAAAACATCAGGTAAAGGAAAAACAGTGATGTGGCTTTTGTCACATGAGGTGTGTCTGTACAGCAGTGACCACAGCTCAGCAATGCTACCTTGTTTATGTTTGAGCTAGGTAGCTTAGGTTTGCTGACAAGGCATCTATCTCTACAAGCAAATATTTTAGTAGAAGTAAAAAGTTAAGAGTGTTTTTCAGCTGTTTTTGACCTGGCTCTGTCTTAAACTATGAGGCTTCCCCCATGATCAGCACGGTGACTGTGCTGCCTGGGCTAATGAGCCTGTTTGTGGAGGGGTAAAGCAATGCCAAGCTGCAGTCAGAGACATACATATGATATGCTGTGTCCTGGCCAGGTGTGGACCTCAAAGCTCTGAGCTGTGCAGGCACTGGACTTATGCTGCAGTTTCAATTACAAAAATCTGTGAGTGGATACTTGGTAATTGGTGAACTACCTAATAAATAATAGAAGAGTTTAAGGATCACTTTGATAAAACTGTATGAAAACCAGCATTAATCTTAGATGGGTTTCTGAACTTAAGAAAATGCAGTCTGTATCTTGCCAGTTGCTAGTAGGTGCTGGAAGTTTTTTCCTGTCTGGCTCAACAACTGTATGGTGTATGAACTGTTTAGCCAAAATCACCATAGAAGTCTCTGTTATAGATAGTGGCAAGATGATGAATTTGCAAGATTTCCAAAGGCATTGCCTGAAATTTTGTTTTACTGTTGTTGCCTTGGACCTGACCCAGTTAACCACGAGCATTGGGAAATGCTCATCCCATACACTCAACTATTTAGACACAAGAAAGAGGTTTATATGAATTAGAAGTATGGCAGAGTTTTGATTAAGTCAGATATTTGTGGAAGTCTCAGGTTTTTTTCATAGTGTGAGTTGGTGGCCTGTAAAAGTTCGGCCTTTAAGGATTTTCCTTTTAATTACTTTTTCAGAATGAAAGATGGAAGAATTTTCACTTTTCTGGCCTTTTCCTGATGACAGTGGCTTTGACTGGGGGCCCTGATCTCCCAAATGCTGATTGTCTTATGTTCCTCAGTTCTGAAAACCTTCAAGCATACAGTCAGGTGTCCTGCCAGCAGCTCTGCAGCAGTCACTGCTTTTGCAATATTGGGCTCTGCTCATTTCAAAACTGTGAAGCAATCCAGCTTAGCAGTCAGCAGAGTGTAAAACTGAATAGTAGGTAAGTGAAAGGCTAATGGCATGCAGACACCACAAGAAATGTATGGATTTGCCATGTAAACTCAATTTCCAGGCTCAAGGTGTGACTCTGTGATATTTGGCAGCCGTACATTTTCAACAGATGGCCAAGCATCCTTCATGTCCCCACAAAATAAAGTTGTGCATTCTTTTGTTTAATATTTTTGTCTACACAGACACTTAAAATATTCTTTGAAGATATACTCTTTGTTTTTAGTAATTCTGTTTAGTTTTCTTTAGACTGTAGCATGCTTTTTTTTTTTTTTTGGCAATTTAATGAATAGAATTCTTTTGATTTTCTGTAGGAAGTATTGGAGAGCACCTACTCCAGTTTCAAGCAGAAGAAAGCCTTAAAACTTCAAGGATCAGAATGCTGGGGCATCTCCACTGGCAGGTCAGAGCTTTCTGTAACAGAAGGATGTAAATCTGTGCCATAAGGAGTGGGAGAAGGAAAAGCACTTAACTGTTATGTGACTGTAACAGTGATGATGACCATCTGTGTAGATAGTGTTACATGTCCAGCTTTTGTGAGGAAACTCCATTTGGTCTTTTCCTTTCTTAGTGGAAAGGCATTCCATTACTGAATTTGTGTCTCTCCACATATGGATGTTTAAGTAGAAATAACCAGATTTTCAATTCTCTGTGCTTCAAAATAAGATAGTGAAATGTGAAACTGGAAGGAATAGGCTCATAATGGCATAGCATATTAAATGACTTTTATTTCTCTTCACACATGCTAGCTATAAATAAAACACAAGTCTCTGAAAAATCTGCCTGAGAGCTTTAAATCAGAGAAATATTGGATCTTTGTGTTATCCCAACTAAGTTGGTAGACACTGGCCTGGCTCCCAGAGCAAAGCTCCTGGGGCTCTCTGGCAACAACACAAAGCCATAAACACCAGATGCAGTATATCTATGGAAATTAAATATCAGCAGGTTTTTTTCAGTTGGCATTTTAGAAATGCAGAGTTCATTTAAATGGTACCAGTGGTTTACCTTTGCACCTGAATCACAACTGCTATATTTCTGAATGTGTTGGTGTGGAATCTTACAAAAGCTATTTTCCCTGGCATGCCTGTGCTGCTGTCCCTTGTGTGTGTGAGCAACAGAAATCACTCTCCTCCTCACTTGTTCCCTTCTACCTGCCTGCTGTTTTAACAGAAATGCTGTAAAACATATGAAAAGTGCTGCTGAGCCAAGGTGTGTGGAGGCAAGCACAGTACAGGCTTTCTTACTCCTCATGTCCTCAGAATGAAGTGACAGATTGGGAGTTTTGTCGAATTATAATTGGGAGTTTTATCGAATTATAAATGCCACCAAGACTCTTTCAATAAGTGTGATTGAAAGGATCAAGTTATGAGCTGTGTCAGTGTCTGCAGAGTAATTTCACAGCTGTGCTTATGGCTTGTGATATCCCAGGGCTGTCTCTTCTCTGTGTCAGTTGTGTACAAGTCCCAGATGTTCGTTTCACACCTGTGGGCTATTTGGGTCTGCTAAACAGTTATTGTTGCTGGTGAGACTTATTATCATCAAGTACATATCCCTGCAGTGATTCCATGCATTAAATATATCTTGGCTATTCAAGTCTTAAGCATAAAGGTGGCGGGGGGGGAAGAAAGGGCTGTTATTTGCTCATGTGGATTGAATTTCTTCTTGCTGTAGTTGGCCTTTAGTTAGAGCCACTCCCTAGCTTGTTTTATTTTGTTGATTTGTAGTTTTGTCAAGCATGTTGGGAAAGTCTCAACGCTCACATGGTCATTAAGTTTTACTGTCTGTGTTGCCAAAGTATTCAAGATTTTTGTGGTACATGAGAAGGTTGCTGAAAATGGATGGATTTTGAGCCAGGTTCTCACTTCTGTAAAGATCCTTGATGGGCCCTTGAAGGGCCTGGATAGTGCAAAGAGGCCCCACCTTTCAAAAGATGACTTTGTAATAGCCAGTGAATGTAATGGTTTAACACTGTAAACAGGCTGGGTACCTTTGTTTTTGGTTTTGTCAGCAAAGTGATGTTTTTCATTTGTTTAAGGACCTTGTCACACCTGCAAGTCCTGGCAGGACCTGAGACTCACTCAGACTTAAGACTTTCTCTTTTGGTAGGTGTGCAGTGGTACCATGGTGGGGGCTCTCAGAAATACTCAGCAAACAGTGTTTTGCGTGGTGTGGGGCTGGAATGGCTGCACTGTTCTTTGTGTGCAGAAATATGCACTGAGGATCCTGCTTTGGTTCTGGAGTCACTTTCCAGACCTCAGAGGAAGTGTGTGTGGGAGAATCTTTATGGCAGAGGATCTGGTGGCTTCAGCTTTGGTCTCATCTTTGCGAGCTGATCTTTCATGCAGTAATTTTAGCTGTCTAAATATCTGAAGTACAATCCAAACTAATTAGAGAGGCTTCACCTCTATGATGTTTTCCCCCAGAAGGCTTTTCATGGGAAGGAGTAATGTTCCTGCTGAATGTGTCTGTCCTTCTCTACCCATTACTGATGGAGTCCAGTTGTTCTGCTAAATCAAGGTGCACAGACGTTTGAAAACTTGACACTTGACAGAGATCTAAGCTCTCCCAGAGGTTGTTTTGTGGATCTGAACTCCTCCAGATGATAGGGCTGTTTGTGTTCCCTGGATATCACACCAGATACTTTACCTGCAGTCTGTATAACCCTTGCAAAAGGCTTCCTGAGATGTGGAGTCTGGCAGTTCCAGTGCTTTCTCTTTTTATTGCAGAATCCAAAGATGGCATAGTATTTCAAAATTCATCTCTAAGGTGACGTGTCAGCGGGATCATAAACCCAGGCAAAGGCAGGATTTATTTTGCTATTACATACTGATGACAGGTCCCTGTAAGAGCTGTTTTGTGTATCCTTTGCAATTAGCTCAAGCCCAAACCCTGAGTGAGTGATGGAGGAAAACATTAGGAATTTGACCCTTTAGGAAAAAAAGCCACGAGGCAGAGAGGACTGTTATTTATTGAAGAAACTGATCTCAGGATTAAAGTTTTTATTTTTAGTTTTTAAATTCCTGTTTGGACAGTTACGTAAGTGCCTAATTTCAAAAGTGTGAGTGTGTGACAACTTCTGTGGAACTTAAATGGGAGTGGCAGCAGCGCCCTAAATTGAGGTAGGATATTTGGATTCTTTGATATGCATTTGGGTGTCTAAATTTGGATTTCTAAGTAAGAACAACCTCTCCCTCTGCTTAGAAGCTTTGCTGAATGTAAAGGTAAATATGAATGTAAAGGTATGTTCTCGGGTCAGCATCACCGTGTTTCCTTTGTCTGTTCTTCACGTCCAGGCCAACATTTCATCCCTGTGAGAGCAGAGAATTGCGAGAATGACTGGAAATCCCACAAGTCTCACTGCCTAAGATAAAGGCATAGCAGCAGAGTTCTGGTTCAGGACCTTTAGCTTCTGACATCGTGAGTTATGCTTTTGGGGATGTTAGTGCAACACCACTGCAACCCACAATATCTCTCTGTTGGGATGTGGATTTGGCTCTGTATTTATTTTTATTCCATAATCCGTTTTGCCATGTTTCCAACAAAGCAAACTTCGCTCAAGTTCTCATCAAGCAGTAAGAAGAAAGAGTGTAGTGACTCCCTGAAGTTCCAAAGAGTGCTTAATTCTTTTTTTATTATGTTTTCAGTTGTTTAAGGCAGGGCCTTCTTATTTGTGGGTACATGTTGCTTACTCACGCCATTGTACCTTAGTCTCAGCTCTAGTTACTGTTGTAGTATGAATGATCATTTTGAACTCCCCAGTCTGCTATCTTTGAAATGTAAAATTTCTATTTGCCATTTGAAGATAGGGTTTCTTGTGTAACCAGAATCTATAAAGTGGTGCTTAAGACTGGAGAAAGTCCAAGGGGATTCTTACTATAATGATGTTCTTAAAATCAAGGAATTCCTTTCCTGCTTGCTGCATTGTTTTCATTCATGGTGGAGGAGACCAGACTGAAGGGATCAAATCCAGCTTGCTTGCTTGTCCTCTCTCTCCCTGAAATGCTTTATTACAGGACTCAATTAAGAGCCAATTTTCCCCTCAGACTCTGTCTATGAGGTCACGCCTGCCCTTATGAAATATTGAATTTGCAGCTGCAGGATTTATTACAACAGTATTTTAAAACACACAATGCTGGTGCAGCAGCTCTAATTAGAAATGCCCTGAGTTGGCTGTGCAGGCAAAGTGTTGTTTCTAAACTGCAGCATTGACAGCAAGAGGCAAACGTGGATTGTGCTTTTACATGTTTGAAGGACAAACAGATGTACCTGTGGGAAAAACTGGATTCTGCTGTGAAGGTGCTGCTGCACTGTGCTTTCTTCCTTCTTTAATTTGAATTAGCTCAGCTTGGGTCACATTTTTGCCTCTGTAGCATTACTGAGTTGCAGCAGTTTAGTGGAGAGGGAAGACCTGTGCTGAGGTGCTGCAGCTTTGTGTTACGGTGTGACAAATTATGTACTTTGCCATAATAGTCAGTAAGAAGTAATTAAAACAGAAGGTGGACCAATTTCTACATTTTCACATAATATTCTGAGTTGGAAGGGACACACAAGGATCATCAAGTCCAACTTATAAGTGACTAGATGATTTCTATTAATCTAGTTGGTTTCGGTTTTAAAAATTCAGGAATATCCACTAGGTCTAGTCTGATGTTACCTGCCTCATCTGTGACTTCCCTAAAGTCCTGCATTCAGCCTGCCTTGGGGAAAACCTCTCCTGGTGCTCTGCTGTGTCATTTTGAAATGCAGGCCTAATATCTAGCCTAAGCCAGTTTTTTCAGTTATTCCTTTACTTCTTAATCTGCCCACCATGCACATGCAGCTACTTAACTGCTGTTTTGTCCAGCAGCTCCCTTTTATTCTGTATTCTATGTTCCCTTATGCGCTCTTCTGTAAGTAAAACAAATCCAGCTGAAGTGGTCCATGTCTGTTTATGCTAGATATTTATCACAGAAAGTCTCCCCTGCTTTCCTTGACAGGAAATCTAACAGGCAGAGATGGGGAAAAAATTAGGAGATGAATACACAGGAAGAGTTCTGCTGTATGCTGCAAATTGCCCACTGTGGTACCAGACAGCCCTTGTTGATCATGCCTGAAGAACATATTCTTTCCCTGAATATGAAACATGGCAACCCACTGTACTAGGGCTCAGGATTGATATTGCTGTCCTGCAGGGATAATTGGGAATTTACCAAACCAGAGCAACAGATGCCTTGAGAGACGCAAGTATGATTAACTTCATAAATACGTATTATGAAATCATGGGCAGTGTTCTAACTGTAATGTATTTTCCCTGAGGGAAAATATGCCTGAGTAAAGAAATCAGAAAGCACTTGATGCCAAATGCAGAATGAAAAGAAATTCCTGTAAAGCTGGAGTCTATCCACATATTTTTCCTAGTGGTCTTTTCCTTTGGAGAATTAGATGAGGAGTTATTTTTCTTCATTTTATTGTCCTCTAATCTCCAAAATCTACATCACTTTGCTAAAACACACACTGACGTGTATCATGTGCATATATAACATTCCCTAGGAGACTTGTTACTGCTTTATAGTCACTGCAGGTGAATTTGTTTATAAGAAGGCAAACACCTATTTGAGACAGCATGAATGTAAGTCAGTATTTGCTTCAGTGCTGAAGGAGGATTTTTGAGCTTTTTATAGTATAAAAGAGATGATTTTTTTTTCTACAAAGCTGTGAGACCAAGGAACCCTGGAGGTGGATTCAAGCAGTCCTCATAAAGAGGACTGTTCATAATAAGGTTTCACTTGTCAGACGTGGAGAGCCTTTAACGTCACATCTGGCTTAGCTGCTTGAGTTTGCAAGTTAGTCTTAAAGCTGTTGGCACTTCCCGTGTGACATTCAGCTTTGCCTCAAGGAATCCTAATTTAAGAGCCACTGAAAAAATTTGCTAGAGGGTCCCTTCTTGTCAATCTGTCCTGGCAGAAGGTGATGTGTTGAGTTATTCCTGAATCCTGCTGACCCTTGCTTGCAGGAGCATCTGTTGGCAACAGATATCATGTAGAAGATCTGACGGATTTCCCTGGCTTGCACGGGCATCGGAGCCTGGGATCTGGCAGCCATAGGTTAGAGGTACAAAAAGCTGCCTAAAAACTGCCTTGTGCCCAGGGATGTGTTCTGCACCTCTGGGAGAGAGTATGCTGGCCTCAGAGCCTGGACTGACAGCACTTTATTCCAGCCATTATGTCCCAAAATCTCAGTCTGGCAGAGGTGGAGTCAATAGAAAAAAACCCCCTGTCCTTCTGTTATTTCCGTTCTGATCTCAATATTCCTTTACTATGCAACAGTGAACTTCTACTGGTAAATATCTTGGGGCACTTTTTTTTTCTGTGCGGCTTTCAAAGCAGAGAGAAGGACAAGTGCCAAGTTAAACTGAGCTTCAGAAAGCCACATTGCTTGGGAGAAAAAGCTCATCAGCTACAGTATTCAGTACGATGGGTAAAAATCTTGGGGCTGGATTGTTTTCTCTAAGAGTAGACAACTACTGTAGCCCTATTTTCAGTCCTGTGTGCAGTCAGGGTCCTGACAGCACTGGGCACTCAGCTGCAGTGGATTAAAGATATGGTTTGGGTTCTTTTGGGTTAGTAAGGGCTTTAACCTTTCACATGAAACAAGCCGTGTAACTTCACTAGGCACTTCTGCAGTGAACTTTGTAACACCTAATGGAATGAGAGCTTGTTTCTTGTCCAGTCTTGATTTAACTGGGTCCAGCATGTGCTTAAGAGCTTTACTGAGTCTAGGCTGAGAAATACTTTTCATGTAGGAATACTGCAGAAAGGATAATGATCACAAGAGTCTGGGTGGCAGCAAAGGCTTCAGCCTGCTCCCTTTGAGCCTCAGCTTGTCTCACTTTGACATTAATAAAATGTCACGATGTAGACTTCAGTTGAAGTAGCATTTTTCATCAGATTTCTTTACTTGGGTTTTGTCCCCCACCCTTGTTCCTTTTTACCTACGTGCAAGTGTCTTTCTGGTCTCGGATACTTCAGAGAAATTGTAATTTAAAAATTCTTTTTAACTACATCTGAATTTGCAGTCAGAACTTTCATCAAATTTAAGTACTATTTGATTTGTAAGTGTTGGCTGATATTTGGTCTGATTAATTTCATGCACTGGTTTCTGGAAACTGCAATACTTCATTGCACAGGCAAATATTGCCAAGTGATCCAAATGCTTTGGAGCTCCCAAGTAGAGATGCATTAAAAGGAGCTGGCTTTTCAGGGCACCTCCACCTTCTGAAATGTCTCTGCAGCTATTAAACTGATAGAAATACAGTTTCTCAAATAGTATGTAGAGTTGAGAGTTTCTGACATATTAGGATGTCTCTAAACCTCAAGATTGATACATATATAACATCTGTAAGATATCTATGTCTTGTCTTTTTTTCCAGGTATCTTTCAGGAGCTGCCTTATCATGTACCTGTCATACAGCCAAAGTAGGAGCAACTGTTCATTCTAAGGTAAATTTCTGATCATGCTGAGAACAAGAGAAGTTTGGTTGGTGGGAGCCAGGTATTTGGCTAGTTTCTTTCAACTGTTATCTGCAACATGATTCTCAGTTTGTTTTTTGAGTATATTGCTGAGCTTCCTCAGTAAGATATTGTAATTTATACAGCTGGAGCTGGAATGAGCCTTTGGTCACCAGTTTTGGTTACCATTTCTGTCTGTTCTTCATCACTTCAGACACTAATAGTCAGTGTATACTCAGTGGATCCAAAGGGTGTTCACTCTTGTTTTAGTGATATAGTTTAGTGGTTAGTGTGCAGGACAAGAAGAATACTGACTTCCACACACAGGATTGTTTTGTGATTAGCATTCTGTGTGGTAAAGAGGGGATGAGTTGACAACCTCATCCTGAAATATAAGTGTAAACAGTGTCTAGGTGGCTCTTCAACTCAGTCCAATAAAACAGAGTTTATCTCCTGTCTGATAATTTTAGCAGAAATTATTCAAGAATATTGTTTGTTTTATACAGCCCTGCAACTCTCCACTCTTACCACTCTAGGAACTGGATATAGATGTAGGCTTGTTGATTTGTGCAGCTGAATATTTCATTGCCAGAATGTTTTATTGCCAGAGTTCAAAGACTTTTACAGAGTGCTCTGGCCAGTATCAAAACTGAATTCTTCCACTAAAAATTCAGAGTAACTTCACTGATTTAAAAAAAAAAAATTGCAGCTGCATTTGGCCTGAGGGGTTTTCATTTCAAACTACATGACTTTTCTCACTTGGGCATTTTAGAACTGTAAGGCTCATCCCACAATGATCTTGGCCTTCTAAAGGGTGGATATAATTTGGGTCCCTCTGCAGTAATAGCTGTTTGAAGATGAATTCAGTGTTCTTGTCAGGAGCTCAGTTACTTTGTTGGTTAGTGCATTTAGAAAGCTGCTGTCAGTCTAACTGATTCAATTCCACAGTGTTTCTTGTTGGGTTTTTTTCCCCAGTGCTGGTCCAACTATTTTATTCCTGCATATTGTGTAATATCTCAGCATAGACAGCAACCTCCATAATAGCTATTTTTTCCTGCCTTTTTCTAACCCCAGTCATACTCCAGTGTGAATACTGATTGCAAAGACATTGTTTGGCTTGGTTACGACCTCCCTATTTGATTACTTCCTCTGCTTGCTGGGTCCATCAGAGACCTGCTGTTTCTCTAGACATCTCTCTCCTGATATACTTCAGGCATTTTTTGTTATTTCTTCTGGCAATTTATTGTCCTGGGTTTTTTCTTTTTTATATCTTTTTCATTTTTCCTGTCAAAATCCATTCCATGTATTAAAGACAGATAAACTGGATTTACAGAGCCTGAAATACTGTTCTGGCCCTAAAACTTACCCTTTGTCACGCCACTGGAAATTACTGCAACTTTTCTGTATCTTTACTTTAAAGATCCCATTGAAGTCAGGCAGACATGTGTGGCACTTTTCTAGCAGGAGAATATTTATTTAATCCCTGTATAGAGAAGCAGAGAGCGAAATCCTAAATCCATTCAAATCAGTGGGGCTTTTCCTGGGCTCCAGCTGAATCATGGCTTAATGATCAGCTTCATGGTCTGTAGTCAGCCTCCCAGAAAAAGGAAAAAGAAAGCACAAAGCAGGATTTTCACTTTCATATTCTGGGATTACAGGCTGAGCTGAGGAACAGTGTTTTACAGCAAGAGGTGATGGACCTGAAGAACCAAGTTTTCTTCCGGTTCTTTCACCAGTCTCCTAAAGATACTTTAAAATTTATGTTTTAGCATTTGCCTGCTGTAAAGTAAGAAGGTTTCTTGGCAGCACAGTACAGTTTGAATGCATAGTTTTGCTGGTGTGTTGCAGTTGTATTCGAGGTTCTGGACATGCATGTCTGTCTGGGACCTGCGAAGCCCATAAAGCAACAAATAAGCTTAAGATGTGTGTTTATTCAGGTGCCTAAATGTGTTGCCTGGATTGGGCCTTAATTTATTCCCTGTGAATTGTGGTGGTTTGTCCCAGTGAAAGTCATCTGGTTTGATGACAAGCCCGGCTTATTCTCCCAGTACTGAAATAAGGTGGGTTAAAGAGGTTTCCCCCCATTTCCTGTCCCTCGCTGAAGAGCAGCTTGAACAGTGAAAACTGTCAGGAGTGCTTTTTCAAAAGCAGCAACGTTGGAAGGTGAAGATAAGAGCATTTATCTCTGTGTCAAAACTACTCAGTGTCTTTGATGGACTCCCAACACGCCGTAACAAGGAGCTTAGGCTGGAGAAGCTGGAATGCCGGGAGTCCAGGGGGTGGTGTTTATCCTGCTGAAACATGGAATACATCAAATCAATTACACGGTGCTGAAGTATTTCCCCATCACCAGCCAGTGTTGTGAGCTCCAAGAAAATATGTTCTCCTAGGCTCTAGGGGAGCCTCCTCCTTGAGATGCTGATTTAATTTGAAATGCGTATTAACAGGGAGAGAGAGAAAAAGAGGGAGAGAAGATGGAATCTCATATGTTTTGCAGCAGATTGCCACATCGATCTTGTCACTTGGCAAACACAATTGGACCTGAGGCTGTGACTCTGTGGGATGTGCTGTATTTCTGTCATCAATTGTCAGCCTCAGAGAAGCACAGGAGAAAGAGAGGCATGGTATCAGAGTAGAGAATCTGTAATAAATGGACCAGCAAGCCATTTAGGAGCAAATCAAAGCAATTGCATTTTGGGATTATGCTTGCCTTCATCAGCTAGAAATGTGGTCTGTCCTCATCTCCTCTCCCAGTGAAGCAATGATGGGAAGGACTAGTATTTCTGTGGAGGCTGCTCCTGTCTGTGCTGTTTGGTGGGAGTTAAGCTGTTCTACATGGGAAGTGGTACCAGCAGGTCCCAGAGGAGCCTTCAGCCTGCCCTGTGCCCGCCCTGGTCCCACTTGTGCTGTAGCCACAGCCCTCTCTTGAGCCATCTCTGGGACAGCTCCTCCCTGTGGATTTCTCCTCTGAGCTTGCATCTGAAACCTACACCCCATTGCTGATGGCCAGTTTGGGAGCTGACAGGATCACACTTAGGGTCTGCAGGGACTTAGTCCTGGATCAGAAACTTCCCTGAAATAGTTCTGTCCATCAGGAATGTGGCTTAAAACCTGGTTTTGTTTAAAGGACTGCCCTGGAGGTGTTGCACTGCTGGTGGGGCCCACAGCCAGACAGCTGGAACAGCATCCCCTGGAAGGTTCAGTCCAACAGATACACTGGCAAATTGGTCCGAATGAACAGCAGTCCTTGGGCATCCCTCTGCCTGGATGTTTGTGCCATGCTCTCTGGGATGATGTCAGTGCCTTGGGATGTGTTTCTCCCGAGCAGAGTAAAAACACTAGAGAGCGCCATGTATTTGCAGATTTTGGCTTGTGAAGTGCAGTCTGAGGATGTGAGTGCTCCCTGAGGGGGGGATGTAGGGAGAGCCGTACTCAGGACCCAGCCTGGGCTCACTGCTGTGTGCTGCTCGGGAAGATTTGGGTATGGAGAGGCGATTTCCCTCTGGATATGGGCAGCTGCAGTGCAGTGTAGCTTTGTACTTTGTCTCTGGGGGAGAAAAGGCAGTTTGGCTGTCGAGAGGAAATCCCCTTGGTCTCACTGCTAGTAGAGGAGATGCATTTGAACCAGCAGACCTTCCCAGCCTTCTGTTCCAACCCTCTGTCACACCACCTTGAACATAGCAACCAAGAGAGAGGCCTGTCCAGTGACCTCCCATCTGAAGGAAATTCTTGGCACAGACCGGGATTAAATGTCTCAGGAGGTGCCAATGAGGAGCTTCGTAGAAGGATTGACTTTGTTTTTGAGCTCACGCTTTCTAATCCTCCTGAAGAAAACTTTTTATTTTCAAGTACTTCAACACATAAACGATGTTGAATATTTTAGTGCATTTGAATGGCTGAGTCATTTCTTTGAAAGCGGGCTGGATCAGATTATTTTGCTGTCTCTTATTCCCAGTGATGCAAAAGGCATAGACTCCATGTGGGCTTCATGTGGGCGCTACTCTCTTCTTCCTTGTGGGAGGGTGAGAAGCTCATGACCGTTTCAGCAGTACTGGAGAATAACTGTCTTGGCTGTTACAATATGCACTGTCCTGTATCTTCTCCCATTACCCAAGGCCTCCTGAAGCTCCCCTCTACCCTAACTTAGTGAGGAAGCAGTCTACCTGGCATCATGCTGCTCTTAATCACTGATCATGTGATGGTGATGACTAAACTTTCATTATAATGAGCTGGCTTTTTTTCCTCCCCAGTGAAATATTTCCTACTGAAAAATGAGGCTTCGTGGAAACCTGACTTATCTTTCAGAAGATACCCATCTCCATGTATTCAGAAGTATTTTTTCAAAGAAAAACTTAAGACTTATTTTTTAAGGAAGGTAATATGTAGATATTTCAGAATTTTAAGTTGGCTGTTTTTCTCCTCCTTTTCTTGTGCTACTTAGTCTAAGAGGCTCAACAAAGTCTAGCTGTTATTTTTCCTATCTCATATTTTTTATTGTTTTGTGGATGTTTGTCTGTCTTGACATTTCTGAAAACATTTCACACTGGGAAAGCTCAGACATAGTAAAAAAAAAAAGGTAGAAAAGAAAAAAAGGTGGTAGTGAAAAGATGTTGTGGAGGAAATGTTATTATTGCAGTTGCCAGCAGGAGGAAAAAGGAGAGGGAATACATTTCCCCCCCCCAAATCAAGATTCTTAATGATGTAGATGTTTAGACGTTTAATTGAGGACAAAATTGGGGTTTGGCACGTCTGAATGGATACAATTTGTCCTGTCCTGTTTTGACCTTCCTCAGCTCTCCCTGGCATTACTGCTGGTCCTCTCTGCCCTTTAGGCTGTGTCAGGAGCATCTGGAAACAGCAGATAAGACAGAGCCATGGGGCAGAGCTGGACCTCGGGAGCAGTGCTGGAGGGCAGGAGGCATCTGTGTGCTTTGGGGGAACTCTGTGGACATGAAAAGCTGCTGTGTCCTGAGCAGAGCATCTATCCAGGGAGAAGCCATCCAAGGGGGAGCTCGCCACCCCTGCGCTTTGGGAACTGCCTCTCTCCTTCCATGGAAGGGGGATGTCGCTCATTGGGGCTGGTATTTCCAAGGAAGATGGTGTGCCTGGAAGCAGACAGAGGATTACTGGCTGCAGAAATAACTTTTCAGGAAGTGCCTCTTGAAATTTGCCTCTATGCAAATCCCTGAGCGCAGCGGAGAAAACAACCCTGGACACGTGGCTCTTGAAATGAAGAAAAATGAGCCCTGAATTAGAAAAATGGGTCAAAGCACCCAGAAATACACTAGAGTTCAGTGGAGGTGTTGAAAGTAGCTGTGAAGATTCCTTCCCATTCCTTAGTGCAGGGGATGAGATGCTGGTGGAAAGCATGAAGTGCCTCTCTGGAGGCTCAATATTCTGTTAAGTACCCTGTGTTACCTGTGCAATATCAGCAAATAACTGCTAATTAGACAGAAAGACCCTCAGACTTCACACACAGCACCTAGTGAGCAGTTTGCTGGAGGCCCCTTTGCACTGCCACTTGGCAGGGAAGAGCCCAGGCAGGAATTGCACATGCACAAAGCAGGTATGGATGGTGTTAGTCTGATCTCTTGTACTGGCCACTCATTCTTTACCCTAAAAAGCTTTGGTAAGTGTTGAGTGATTTTGACCAAGTTTGGCCAAGGAGGAAAGGCCTGAAGAATATTTTTTCCTGAAAATCAGCATCAGAGCTGGAGAGGCCAATAGGAATGCAGTCCCTAAGGAAAGGCAGTCTCATGCCTGGTCTGAGAAGGAGGTAGTTTCTGGAACCCTGCAGCTTCCACCTTCTTTACGCAAGGAGTAGTAGTATAAATAAAGATAATAGGAAGGATCTGGAAGGTTTTGTGATGGGAATATTGCCAGACTGCAAATACGCTATAAATGTCTCAGGGACTAAGGTGTGCAGGATATAAACCTTCAGAAAAAGAACAGATTTCATGGCTCTGCTGCTCAGAGAACAATGTGCTTACCGGGAATGTTGGATTAAAATTGGATTTCTCCATCAACAACTGTCGTCAGCGTGTACTGTGTTGTAAGTGGGCAGAGGACTTTTGCCTGCATTAAATAAAGGAGTGCAGTGTTATGAATAGTTTTCTTACAATGGCATTACTCCAAGCCTCAAGGTAATTTATGTCTCAGGTAGGCATGCTGTAGTTTAACAAGGCTAAATATGGAGAAATGAAAGCCTCATGTGGGACCAGATGCACTGGAGGCAACAGCAGAGTTTACCAAGAGTAGTTCAGTATTCTTCATATTGTAGGAATAAGCATAAGCAGATTTTTTTTTTAATGGGATTTTGGGACAAAGCACAGCTGGTACAAAGCTTTATCAGGAATTCAAATGCTGCTGCTTATTAATGCAGCAAGTGATTATTTACAAGTCCTAGTTTTTTCTTTGCTGTTTAATACTCTGACAGCCATAGACCTACATAGTGTGTTGCAAACATAAGGTTTTTAGAGAAAATCAGCTGCTTGTTCTTATGGTGTTTGGCAAGGCAGGAGAACTTAGTCACAACTTGCTAGAGGTAATCTTGCATCTTCCTTGGCATAAAACAGGTGGGAAGAAAGAGATGAAGAGTGTGTAAGTATCCTCCTGGTCAGCGTAAAAATAGCAAGTTGAAAAAAAAATCACACAGATGATTTAACCATTTTTCATCTCTCTGCTTAGAGAACTGGGAAAAAGTGTGTTTGACAAATGAGTTGTCGCATCAGCCTCTCAGCAAAAGAAAACCTTTTTGAGCAAGAAAAGAACTATCCTTTCCCAGTTACTTTGCAGTTCTTATTTTAGTCTTTTGGGAATAATGGTCATTTGGGGATTTTTTTCAAGTGTGGCTTTGGTTTGATTTTTTTCTTTTTCTTTTTTTTTCACAAAGAAGAAAGAAGGCAGTGTGTAGAGACATTAATTGGTTGTGCCCTCCCTGCTTCAAGATTGCTGGTGGAAAAAGAAACCCAGTGATCATCCTTAGTATACATGGGCTTCATAATATTTGGCACCAGGCAAGATGAAAGCATGTCTCTTGACAGCCAGCTTCGTACTGGCAGCCTTTACTCCAGGCAACAAATTAATCCACTCAACTGTGTTCTGCATAATTGTTGATACTGTCTTAATTGGTACCATACGTTTCTCCATGTCGACATGTCCATCATGTTAATGTCTAGGGACTGTTGTTTCCTGCCAACTCAGGAGCAGCACAGCCTGCTCCATCCTAACTGAACTCCTACCTAAAATGTCTTGGTAAGAAATTTGACTTTATGGCAAAGGGAAAATGAAGAGCCGTGTTGGGGCATGATTCAAAATTCGTGGGAAAAATAAATGGGACTCCTGATTTCAGTAGGTTTGGAGATGAGCCAGCCCTTCCAGGGCTCTCTAAAGGCAATCCAGTTCAGCTGAAGTCAAGTCTGAAGGCAAAGGAGCTTATTCTACTGCTCCCAGGAAATCTGTGGCAGGGGCAGGCAAATGTTTTCCAAGCTTGTCGCCATGGGGTGTCCAGGTCAAGGCAGCTGCAGAGCTAATTGACCCCAGTGCACTGGTGGCTTTGTGGATTGGGATTAGCATTTTGAATTTCATCCGTTAATAAACTAGCAGCCAAGGCAGAGCCTGGAGTGCAAGTGCAGTCTACCGTTCCCCAGCTCCTCCATGTGCTGTGATAGCAGGGCAGGAAGATGCCAGAGAGGTCAAGAACTGAGGTGATCATGCAAGGGCATGGGCAGAGTCAGCTCCTGAGAGGGAATAGCCATCTCATCACCAGGCAAAGGCATCACTGATCCTTCCCTCCTTGGCAAGGCAGGATAGAGGTACTAGGAAGCATTACTGGATGAGGTTACCTCTGAAATGTCAGCCTCTAAAAATCCCAAATTAGTCACTGAAATAAAAGGACACTTCTGACCATCTCTGTGGTCACTTCCACGTCTAAATAAGAAGTAGTACCATTCCTTTGTTTCGCCAAGGAGTTCCATGGTTACAGTCATTAGAGCTTGTAAGCAGTCAGGATCCTTATGACAGGCATCTCACTGAGGGCTGTATGGTAACTGAATAGTTCTGTGTTCAGAGAAGTACTGGAACCCTGCACAGTGTGGAAGACACAAGCCAGGAAACAGTGATGAGGGTCAAATGTTGAGTAACATTTTATTCAGTTCGTGCCGCCTCTGCTAAGCGTTGAATTATCTGGGATGGGAAAAATGGCACATGATTTGAAGTGTGAGGCTACAGCATAAGGTAAATGTGCAGGGAGGCCAGAGTGTTTGCCCAGGTGGCCTTGCTTCTGATCCCTCTGGGTACCAGGTTACTACACTTCACTTCTGCAATGAAAGTGTTTACTATAATATTGCCTGTGCACAAATCCACATACACACACACGCACTCTTTTCCTCTCTCTGCTCCTAAACTTAATTGATATGAGCTTCACTTATTTACATGATTTTATGTGCCATCATTTCTTGTTCAAGCTGTTGGCTGGTTTTAAGGAAAACTATTTATGTAGACATGAGAGAAAGAAGGTTTCTTCCCTATCCTTTTGTAAAGGCATCAGGGTATATTTAGGCTATGGCCAGTGTATGGTTGAAAAGCTCGTTTAAGAGAGCAGCAAAACACTTGGAAACATGCTTTGTGGAGGTCGTAAATTCTAATGTTGACATTTTGGTGTGGAGAAGAGAGAAACAGGAGGGGAATAAATGCCAAAAATTTTTTTTCAAGTGTGGCTAGAAAATATAAGTCTGCTGAGCCATAGTGTTTTATTTAAGAGTCTTCACGTTCTCAGAAACCTGTTTTTGCACGTGGCGTGCAGCGGCAGTATTGGTAATCAGTATGCCAAGAGAAATGTCATTATTTTGAAAGCTGTGGAGTGCCTCACCCTTTGAGGTTCCCAGGAATTGGTATTGGGAAATAGAATTAAAAAAAAAAAAAAAAAGTTACTTCAGCAAGTAGATGTGAGAGACAGATGAAATAGCTGAACTAAAGGAAAACCTTTATGGGGAAAAAAAAAGTAAAGTGAGACCTCCAAGCTATTTCTGGCATCCCTCTGTACACCTTTGGTGAGCCAAAGTACATATGCAGTGCTGAGAGTGCCCTGTCTGATGCAACTTCAAGCCCTGATTCACGGCTTCCACCCTAAATCCTTTCTAGCCTCAGAAGTCAAAGGATTTGGGTAACAGTTTGTAGATGAGCTTTCTTCTTTCCTAAGTGTCTTGAGGAGCCTTCCATCAGTGCAGTCACTGCAAATAGAGGTGCAGCTGAGAAATGCAACCTTTCCAGGAGGTAGAGAGGGGAGGTGTTGGCTTTGTGCACAGAGGGATCATCATCACTAAGCTGTCCTAATGAAAGAAACAGACCAAGAGGTGTTTTGGGACCTCACCCAGAAGGAGAGCAAGCTCAGCATCTTGTCCTTGGCAGGATTTGGCCGTGGCACTGCTGCTGCTTGTGCAGAGCAACCCTCTCCTTCTGTTTGTTCTGACAAAGTCAGTGAAAGTCATCCCTCTGGTACCAGCGTGGCTGGGAACAGGGAAGCAGCTGGGAGTCGTGATCCTATGGCTATGATCATGCCTGTCTCCTGGGAGAGAGGCACTGGGCTTGCACTGTGGGTACTGGCATCACTGTTGAAGCATCACTTAAAGCTGACTTGCTTTTGTGGCTGATGGAATTGTGGTCCAAAGCAGTTCAAAACAGAGATCAAACTTGGGATCCTTGAGCTGCTTCAGGCAGGGACAAGGTGCTTCTGAAGGGCAAAAAAACCTTATAGATTACTTCAACCTGTTAAGAAATCACCCTAGTTAAGCTTTCTGGAGAGCTCTGAAACCTAGCAAGAACTCCTTAAAGAATCCTTAAAGCTGTGATTAAGTGTGTTTTGCCAGCACTTGAAGTGGAGATTACATCATCCTGTAATATATGTCTATAAAATCAAGGAATAGCAGTCTTCCTGATCAGATGCAGAGTACAGCACTGCCTCCTTCCCCCCCTGCTTTAATTGCATGTGGTGGTAGCCTCTTTTAGGACAGGAAATTTATATTATCTTTTCCAGTTGGAACTTCATTAAAGTTCAGTAAGGAGCTGGACTTTGGATGTAGTTACTTGAGCATTTGGAACTGAGGGACCTAAATGATAACAGACTGGGCTACCCGGTCCTTCTAAACTAAACATTGTTTTTCATGAGAATTCTCTTTTAGAATATATTTCTATTATACAGTCATCAGGTGTTGTTTTTCCATATGATTCAGTTTAGTCAAAAAGCCATTGTTTTTTCCTTCTATGTTTCTTGTAGTATTTTTTTCCATTTTTGTGGGGGAGAAAAGCTCACGAATAGGTTTGACTCAAATGCTACAGTGGCTTTTGGTTGCTTTTGCTTTTGACCGAATCTAAACATTTCTTATCCTCAAAAAATTTTACTCCTGGAAGTGGAGGTGCTTTGCTGGGACTAATGCCAGCTGAGGGAGGCATTAATGATGTTGTTCTGTTATTGCTACTCGTAGGCTGCAGTGGCAGATGCTGGAGCTGCCAGTGACCTGAGAGCCTTCAACCCTGCCTGTCAGCTCCCACCTTGCCCTGCATAAACACCTCCAGCCAGTTCACCCTTGCTCAGCTTGTGGGTAGAACAATTCCAGTCCAAAACAGAACCCTTGTAAATCACATATTAAAAGAGTTTTACAAGCCTGTGCACTAAATGGGAGACAGGCACACAAGGGTGCATTGTTCACACGTGTCTGGAACTGAGGCCAGAAACTTCAGGGAAAGGGAAGTGAGGCCACATGAAAGGCCCGAGGGAAACAGCCCCAGTTGGGCAACTGCAGGACCACAGGCCCCTTCACAAGTCACTGGCTGGTTGCTGCAGCTGCTTTCAGCTCTCAGAGGCCTTTCTTAATTCAGATGCACCTAAAGATGCCCCAAGAGCACCCTTAAGCCAGACAAATTCAAATCCCTTCTGGGTGAGCAAAGAATCTGCTGATGGTGATAAAGGGGAAAGTTTTAGCTTCCCTGGTGCCTTGAGGCAGGACAGGGTCCTGGTGGAGTGGAGCAAGGGCTGTGGGAGGAGCAAAGGGAGGAGGCAGCAGGGCACCCAGAGGGGTCAGATGGGTTGTCTCCCAGATTTGAAGGATGGGGCTATTTGTCAGTGTGAGCCACAGAGGGAAAATGTCCTGAAGATTCAGTCCAGTGGAACAGTTTTGGTCTTAAAGCCTAGAGATGAGTCTCTCAGGGGCTGGAAGTGATGAGAAAGCAGCTGGGCTGCTGTGTCCCTGCACCCTGCAATTTAAATTAGGCTGGCATGGGCCTCAAGATGTTTGCACTTTCATCCTGGCCCATCTAAGCCTTGTCTACTTGCTTTTTTTTCCCCAAGCATGCAGACAAGACCAGGGATTTGTTAAATGGGGAGAAATAGCCTTACATTTAGCATAATTATGATAGTTATATTTGAGGGAACAATGTAAAATAGTTTTAATGTTTAGCTGTAAAAATGGCTTTAATATTTTATTTAATATTTAAACTTTCATACATCCTCCTAAGTCTTTCTTTTTTCCCCCAGGTTAAATCTGAACTTCACAAGCACTGATGATATGAAAAGATACAATTAAGTAAATATGTCTAAAGAAATTAAGTGCATTAGGATTCTGCCAAGCTTTGTGCAAGGCTTACCTCTCTTACCTCTTACTTGTTGTTGCATCTAGGCTATCTTCCAAAATTTGCACACCTTGCATAGCTTTCTTGGCCTCACTGAAGCTGCATCCCAGTGTACAGTGCTCTCAGTTGTAGCCACGAGGGTTGAATGGTGATTCCCCATGCCAGAGGCTGTGACTAGCTGGGATGGTAACATCTGAAAAGACAAAGAGATACAACAGGAATATAAGTTATGACTTTCAGAGCTGATGTGAACATGATGTTTAAAGACAGAGCAGGGTGAGGGAGATCACCAAGGCTGCCTTGGATGTTTTTGTCAGCTGATGGTGGTGCTGGCTGCCTGTGATCTTGCTGCTGAAGAGATGCAACATCTTGCTGTGTTGACAGCAAGACTCTTCTGCTACCTTGGTAGCTCTCAGCTGGGGACTGTTCTTCCCACCGGTAAGGGTCTTTGTCAAGAGTTGTACTGAGAGAGGTGTAACCTGCAGTTACTAATGACAACCTGGGGACCTCAGTTCAGGACTTTCATTGACTCTATTTCATGAAGGGTGGTTTTTTTGATTGTTACATGGGTATTCAAGCCCTCACATTCCCCAGGTGAGTGGGGGTAAGCATGAGCACCCTGCATGACCAGGCTGGGCGCATTGGGCTCTAGGGGTGATTTCTGAGCAGCACTGCTGAGCTGTTTTACACCCTGCCATCAAACTGCTGCTCCCCAGTGTCTGCAGCTGCCTGGGGCTGGGCGGGTAGTCAGAAAGCTGACTTCTTGGAGCTAAACTCTTTGTTTCCTCCCATGTGTCCTTCAGGACTCAGCTGGAGTGCATGCAGAGGCTGGAGTGCATGCAGGAGGTAGGATCTGGAAAGGGTGTGCAAGGCAAGCAGAAGTGATCCATCAGAATTGGTGTGACCTCCTTGGCTTAGTGATGGCAAAAGTAACCCAAATGGTGGCCACAAAGGAGCCTTCTTTTCTGTAGCTCACCCTTTGCAGCTTCTGTGTCAGGGATACAAACTGTCACTGTCTCCTGGTCTTTGCTTTGTGAGCACTGAATTTCAGTCTATTTTGTGAACTTCTACATTTGACAAAATGAAGCTGGTCTTTAAAGTAATTTGTACTCCAGTTCAATCCAATTCCTGGGGCCAGTTGTTTATTTCTTAGCCATCGCTTGCCTGGAAGCTCAGTCAGCCAGTACTGATCTGGTACCTGCAACAGCCAGTCAGTGTGGATATACTGACACAGGAGGCATGCAAGGGAAGAAATAGTGACAAATACTTTCTTCAGAAGTGCCCCTTTGGGTTAGCCAAAGAATGACACAATAACAGTCTCTGCATGTCCCCACTCCAACCCCCACTCAAGACAGGTCCATTTGAATAAAGTGGCTCAGGGCTGTGTGCAGTTAATGATTGAATATCTCCAAGAACAGGGGTCCCACCACCTCTCCTCACCATACTCCGGTGTTTGACCATCCTCATAGTGAAAACACTTTTCCTAGTATCTTAAGTGGGTTTTCCCATCTTCCATGTTGTACATATTTTCACTCTGTTCCTCCCCTGCTCACCTCTGAGAGGAGCCTGGCTCTGTCACCACCATGACTCTCCAGCAGTACAGAGTGAACTGGGTACTTGGCTGCTTTCTCAAAAGTAAGATGAGATGAGTGCATAGCTCTGTAAAGGCAGCCTGTCTTCTGTCCATGAGGAGAGTGAGGTCATGGTGATGCTGGCAGGGCTTTGTGTTGGAGAGTTCATTATTAATTGTGTTATCTCAACTTTCGTGCTCTCTTTGTGGTGTACCAAGTGACTGCTCTTCAACAATGTGAAGCCCTCCATCTCTGGGTAAGGAATACCTCTGGGTTCTGTCTTTCATTAGGTTTGTTCTGCTGTGTGTGTGCACAGCATTCCTTTCCCCTTAGACAGACAACCTCTTAGGCTTTAAAGCAAGCCAGGCCATAGAAATATTTACATTTTTCTATAGAGTTTGGTCTGTACACAGTCAAACAAGCATGGCACTCACTAAGGAATTGTGGGACCAGGATTCAGTGGGAGCCTGGCATCCTAAGCTGCAGCAGGCTGGCCTGCCTTGCTCTCCCACCCCTGCAGTGCCAAGACCATCTCACACAGAAATGTCTCTGTGGCCATGAGACTTCTCTGCAGGCCCCAAAAAGGGGCAGTGTGTTGAAACTGCCTATCTAGACATAATTCCAGGCAGCAGATTGTTAACATTATTCTACTCATAGGAAAAAGCTCTTCTCTGTTTTAAAGACACATGTGGTATTCGTTCAAGATGTGTTTGATGCAGTTAAATCTCCATATTTAGCAAGGAGATTATAGCAGATGCCCTCACCACTGCTTCAGGCTTTTAGGGTAGGGTTAAGGTGTCTTCCCTCCTGAGTCAGTCGTGATCCTTCACCTACTTCTGTGCACGCTGCTGACATCAGCACTGTGATTGATGGTGCAGAATCTGGGCTTTGGGGCTTATCTTACAAGGCAAAGGTTTGTTGTATCTATGTGCATGCTCTTTGTTCCCTGTTCTTTGTACCCCACTTGTGGAGCAATCTTGGCAGCTGGGGAAGGAGAGCTGGCCTGGGACTTTTAACAAGGGCATGTAGAGATAGGACAGGGGAGAATGGCTCTAAGCTGGCAGAGGGCAGGGTTAAGTAAGATATTAGGGAGAAATGCCTTACTCAGAGGGTGGTGAGGCACTGGAACAGGTTGTCCAGAGAAGCTGTGGATGTCCCATCCCTGGAAGTGTTCAAGGCCAGGCTGGCTGTGACTTTGAGCAACCAGGCCTAGTGGAAGGTGTCCCTGCCCATGGCAGGGGGTTGGAACTAGGTGAGCTCTAAGGTAAATTCTATGATTCAATGATTCAAGTGAGGCTCAATGGGAGCAACCAGGCTGTGGCATGGATACAACCAGTCCTGCAGCTCTGTGAGTGCTTGCTGATGCAGGGGTTTGCTGGAACCTACTGGATCTGGGTGTCCCACTGAAATTCAGTGGGATTCTGACTCCAGGTGCTCTGTCACATGTACTATGCTGTTACAAGTGAGACTTAAGTAGCTACAGGGATTTTCCAGCATGCCTGGGCACCTCACTCCTGCTAATGTCAGCGTAAAGTAGCAGCCTTGGCGAGTTTGAAAGTCCCACTAGACATTTACTGCAACCCTGCTCAGCCAAACCCCTCATCCAGGCTCCTTTTCCTTTCAGCTCTACTGGAGTAGCCCTGGAGATAGAGGGAACAGAAATGCAGGAGTCAAGCCCCTTGCCTGTCCTCAAAGACAGTAAATCCTTTCCAGATGTTAAGAAAATTAACTGTCTTCCTCTGTTATGAAGAAAAATCTTGGACTGAATTTATATAAGTTTATTTATTTTTATATGTATCTATGTGTGTATTGCTGTGGTTAAGCACAGTACACATTACACTGTCTAATGTGTCCACTGAAAAGTCAAGAAACAGTTTCTGTGAGAGCCACAATGTATTTCCCTGTTCTACCGAACGTATGGATGAATTTGATTTTATGTATCCTTTCACATACATGTGTCTGTATCAATACAAAAATATGGCTCTATGGACCCTTATCTATCATTCCTATAGACTCTCATCTGTCATTTCTCTATAGACTGTATGTATGATCTATATCTCTGTCTAACCCTAGAGTTTATATTCATCTAGTATATATCATGGCTACGTGTTTGTGGGTTTTACAGAAACATTTCTTTTTGTTTTGGTGCAGATGCATAAATCAGCTTTCCAAGATGATGCTCAAGGAGAGTGCTGAAGAGCTCTGAAGAGCTTGAAGGTGGCAGGTACGGGGTGGCACACTTGAACTGCTCCTGGCTGCCCTGGAACATCCCACTGAAGATAACATTTATGGTAAATAACTTCCTGCTGGTGGCATTATTGCAGGAAATGCTGAATGAATCTGATGTTGAATGGTTACAGGCTTACCTTTCCTGATAACTCTATGTTAATGTTACATTAATTATTCCTGACTTACAATGCTGTTGAATGTTGATAAAAGCTGAATTGCTACTTGAAATGCTGATCCAGACAGTCCTGTGGCAGGCGCTAAAATGTGATTTCCCAGTCTTAGGGGAAAAAGAGGGAATACATTACTGCTGCGATTAGAGCACTTCAGAAGAAATGTATTCCAGTCACATCTCATGGAGCGCTCACCTGAATCCCTCTTGCTTTCAGTAGCCTTTGCACACGACATAAAAGGAATATACACTTCCCTGTTCTTATTTAAAATTTTATGGCAGTTGCTGATGTGGATTCAGTTCAGTGTGTGTGAACAGGTCCCCACAAGAAAGGTGCTGTATGTACATAGAGCAGGAGGCATTTCCTTCGCCTGACAGCTGACACATGGGAGTAAAGCTTATGGAGCAAACAGGGAGAGACCAATTCTCACTGCTGTCACCTTCCCTGCAATTTTGAATCTGAGCTTTTTGACTCCAAACTCTGTCATTGCCCGTTTCTGCACAGCCGCTGTTTATCTCAGGTATCCCTTGTGTAACAATGCCATTTTCATGGTGTAAAGAAGATGGGAACTGTGTAGCAAGGTTGAAGACTGCCAGAACTGGGAAATCACAGGGCTTAATTTCCCACTGAGCCCAACAGTTATGTTCAGCTCTCATCCTCCAAAGTCCCCTCCCTCCAAGTGCTGTAGGGGGAAATAAGCAGCTCTGACATTTCTCAGCGCTTCCACCCCTCCCCAGAGTCAGGATGACCTGTGTGGCAGGGGAAGGGTTGAGGAAGGGAGGAGAAATATTTATAGGGTAGAATTTTGGGGGTGTGGGGAACCTTCTTCCACTGTCCTGCACAAGCAACCACTGTGGCCTTCACTGTAGGAAAAATGCTCCATCTCTCAGAGGGTGTTTGAGGTTTATGTTTGTTTATTTATTTAAAAAAGAAAGCATCTGGCATTTGTATGCAAACATTAATGAATCATTTAAAATATACTCAGCACTGCAGTTGGGAGGCTGGGATCTTCCAGCTAGAAGAAATGAGATGAAAGGGAGCAGGCACACCCCAAAGGACTTCTTTCCAAGGATGTGGGGGGGAGACAAATCTTATTTTTACCTCCCTTCTCTTCCCACCTTACCACAACTCCAGGAGCACTTCTGGCCTTCTAAACCCCCTTGGTGAGCACTTTGAAATCAGAGTTCAAAGGAGTATCTTTGAGGCTGCTGTGCCCTCTGTAGAGAGCCCAGTGCTTGCCAGTGGGTCTCTCTGAGGAAAGCAGTTTATTTCTGGCACTGTGCAGGGCCACAAATAGACTTGCCAGTGGGGAGGGAGAAGTGTGGGTTGGTCTGGCTCTGTCCTTTCTGCAGTGTCAGCTGGCAGCTGGAACCACTTGAATCCATTAAAATTCATAAATATATGAGAAGTGAAGCTCTTAAGAAGACTCAGCTGCGTTCTCGGAGGTTTGTGAGCAGCACAGCAGGCCAGGAAGCTCTGGCTGGAGCCATGTTTGAAGGCCAGTGGACAGGGTTCCACTGCAATGCTGGGATTATAGGAACTTCTGGAGTTTCTTTACAGGAGGAAATTTTCAAGTATAAACTAAACATTTAAATCTTCAGCAGTGTAACACTCAGAGAATTTCAGTTTTAGGAGACAGAAATCTTCCTGCTTTAGATTTGTCTCTGGGAAGGAGCTATAAGCTAAATCTCCCAACAGAAAAAGGTACTCTTATGTCAGGTTACACTTTCACCATCTGTTCTATCAGTGGCAGCGTGATGACGTTGTGTTGGTTGTGCCAAGCATTTTCCTTCTGCAAAGCCTACACACTCCTAGATTATTAGAATGAAGCTACTGTGGCATAAACAAATACTTGATTTTGTTTACTGCTTGGTTTTGTCTACTCCTGCTTCTCAGGCCTTTACTAGAGAGAGGAAAACAAGAACTGAAGCAACTCTGGCACCTGAGATGTGTTTAAGAAACAGAGAGAGCACTGTGTGATCCAAGCACCTGCTGAAATGTCTCCCATGCGCCCAGAGAGATGCTCTCTTGTGTTTCTCCCCTCTGGCGTAGTGAACTCATCCATCTTCCAAATTGCTTTTTGTAGAAAGCTGCTGAATCACACACAGAAACACTCATGGGAGGGGAAAAGAGACTTCCTTAAGCAGTGCTCAGCAGTGGAGGGTGGTCGAATGGACTTTCCTGGCTGCTACTGCAGGGAACGCTCAGGACATGCAGGTCCAACACCCCTGTTTATGGAAGTAGTTTGCATTTGAGGAAAAGCTATCATTTTTTAAATTTATTTTAGATAGATATAGCTTATTTCCTTTTGCCTTTGGAAACAGCTGTGACTCTTTACTGTGGTTCAAACTGTACTGGCTCCAGCGGCACTTCATGCTGCACCCGTGTTCATAAACCCTTACAGCTTCCATGTGCAGATGAACCCTTGATGTCCCTCCATCTCCTGGCAGTGTCAGTTCCTGTGGACAGCTGGGTCCAGGCCCTTGAGATGTAAAGGAAGAGCATATTTCAGTCTGTCGGGGCTCTTTCGAAGAAGCGATGCAGCTGGTTCATCTGCTGCTGTGGAACTTGGATGCCTCCCAAAGATTGCTCCTGTGTCATCATCCCACAGGCCTTGGAGGCAGGGTCGCTTAATTTTGAACAGGATGTTTCATACTTCTGAATACTGCATGACCTAGAGTGCTGTGTGGATGGAAGGTTAGAAGTGAACCATATAAAAAGTGTATCAGAAGGAGAGAGTAGGCACCTTCTCGATGTGGTTAAATGAGCTGGAAAGCATGGTGCCCAAAATGGGACAGTGCTGCAGGGAGGGATTTTGGTGATCCTCTCTTTCAGTGCTTCTTGTGAGGCTGAAAAATGACTGGTGCTTGGGCAAGAGAGAGCAGATACCCAGAACTAGAAATATGAGTGATGAGTGAAAGAGTGGAAGAACAGGTGAGTAGTTGCTGAAGGGGTCACAAAGCATCTGAGGAGTATTTCTGCAGAGGGGTTGATTTCTCTACCCAGGCTAGTGCAATAATTAATCTTTTGTGATTCTGACAGATGCCTGCAGAGAAGCAGAAATAAAGATCATGGTCTGACAGTGATTAATGCATCATTAGTTGTCAGATTAAGATTTTGGAAGTGGGTAAATAAGCTGTAGGCCAGGTTGCTGATTGTGTTTGGGTAAACTGCAGAGGCTGACAGCCTGGGGGGAGCTGGGCTTCAGCAGTTACTTACCACAGGCACTTACTATGTGTTGTTTGAAACCACCCTGTTCACAGGACAGGAGGAGAAATGGGCGTGCAATTTCTGAAACAAAGCTCTGCCTCGAGCCTTGGTTATGCTGGAAAAGTGACAAAAGGCAGAACCAACCCCAGCCTATGTTGTCCTGATGTCTTTGCAGGGTGCCGAGGAGGCTGGGCAATGGCCAGAGTTCCAGGACACCATGACACTGCAAAGCACCTGTGAATGAGGGAAATGCAGTTCTTGCTCTGTATACTCATGGCTGGGGGGTGGGGTGGGGCTGCTGGGGAGCTCCTCGTGCCCCACAGGGTGGGTAGCAGAGAGGATGGGAGCTGCATGGGGCACCACGTGGCTGTTCCCAGGGAGAGCTCATTCCAGTGCTGCTGCAGCAGGAGGCATTGCTTGGGGGGCTGTGGTCTCATCATCGTCTCTCACCCACAGGCTGTGTCCCAGTGTGCTCCCACTGCAGCTCCTGGGATGGTTCCTGGTGGGGATGGGGACAGCACTGCAGACCACGGCAGCACTCACATGAGCTGGAGTGGATGTTTGGGTGGGAGCAGCTCTGGTTAACAGCTGCCTAGGGAGACTGTGGGCAAGTTCAGGCATCTCCAGGGCTAGGCAGCAGGAGAATGGGAATATGGAGCTCCCAGATTGCAGTTTTCAACCAAGGTGCCCAAATTCTGCCAAAATCTTGCCTGTGGTATTTGCAGGTTTTGGTTTTATTGTAACAGCAGCAGTCTTTAATCTCTGTGGCTTGCATTTTCCTTATAAAAGATGGGGTTACTTATGCTCAACCTTGTTTTGCAAAGAGTGCTGCTATCTCTGTGTGAATGTTTCAGTAGACAACCACAATATTTAACACATCACATTGCTCTGTGGCTCTGCCTAATTCTTACACCAGTCTCCAAGCTTCTTAACATGTGTGCATCGTATCTGAGCTGTTGGTCGGTTTTTGGAAGAGGGATTTGCTCAGAAGCAAATCTCCACAAGGGCTGGAGAAAGAGGATGGCTGTAAGCCCTCCTTAGCCTTTTAGTATGGCATGAACAGGATGGGGGCTGCACACATCCCTTCACCTCAAGTGTTCAGCACTGCACAGGACCAGCATTGAAGTGTTAGCTATAGTCACATATGGCCATCCTGTGTTTGCCCATTTTCCTCTGAGTGTCTGGATGGAAGTGCTTTAATCCTGTCAGTTCCAGCTTTGAAAAGCTGTTGGCATCGTGTGTCTGTCCACTGGAGGCAATGAGTTTCACAGTCTGATCCTGCTGTCCTGACTGCCTGCATCAGGGGCTCTCTAGGGCCTGTTGCAGCCCTTCTCTAGCCCCAGGTCCCAGTTTTAGTCCTGAAGTGTTTTATTTTGTTTGCTGGGTGTTTCCTCTTGTTCTCCTGTTGTCATTCACTGTGACTAGTACTGCCTCATTTCTTCCCCAGAGTAACACAAAGCAAACCGATTTCCCCACATCCCACTGCTTCCGCTCGTTGTCCGCAGGGGCATCCAGCCTGCAGCACCAAGAACCTGCTCAAGACCTTCCAGAACTGAGCTTCTTTCCATGAAAATACGGAGCTGCGTCCTCAGGCTGATGTAAACTGGTGTACCTCCATTGATGTTGATCCAGCTTATACAAGCCAAAAATATGGCTTAAACTAAGTGAATCACTCTGTTGGAATGTAGCCAGCTACCTGTCCCATGAGGATGCTGAAAAGTGCAAAGTGCTTCCACCCTTTTTGGCTGATAATCCACAAACGAGCCACAAATTTGCTGTGCCAGAAAGGCTGCAGTGCCACAGTGAGTCACTTCACCCACTGTAAAATGTCACTGTTCTGGAGAGAGGTTCAGCAGCTGTTCAGCAGAGTGTAGCCCAGGTGGCAGAGATGGTCGCTTTATTTACACAGCTCCATAAATGAACTCACTGCTATGCAAAATAACAGCCCTTCCTTGAGCAGCTTCCAATGCACCTCGCTCTGGAGCAAAGCAGGACAGTGCTGCTGTGAGCCCAGGAATGTTGCAAGAAAAGTCCCAGCTGCTCCGGTGGCCGTAGGAGCAAGCACTGCATGAAAGACAGCACCGTGTCACCAGTGGGGCTTTACAAAATGTGTCTGGAGGTCAAAACCCACCTTCCCTTTTGCTTTCTTTCAGGAAATGCAAGGAAAAGAATTGCTCCACCTTGCAGGTACAAAACAAGATGCCACGTTCCTCACAGCAGCCAGAGTTGGCGTGGATGAACAGCTCTCCCAGAGGGACCTGCTTCCCTGTGGGAAGATGCTGCCCAGGACAGTAACGTTTCTGCTACTAGAGCTGAGGTAACATTTTTCAGATTCCCCGGGATTCAAGGGTTTGTGACATCGGGTCACATCCATCTTTTGCCTTTTTTTTTGTTTTTTAAATTTCCTCTTTTCTCAGGGGGAGCTGGTGCCAAGAGACTTCTCACAGTTAGGGGTAGGGCTGCAGGACCATGGGCTCCAAATTCCACACTGAAAGGGATAAGGAGGTGGAGCAAGAGGGAGGCAGACTACCAGGCACTCTGAACCTGGGCTTTCCCTGGAGTTGTTCATGTGTGCAATTACCAGGGTTTTCCAAGGTAAAAGGCATCAGCTGCTGTGCTGGCCGATGGTGCAGGATCAACCATTGCCAGCTCTGCAAAGCTGCACCCTGGAAAGAGCTGCTGTGATCGGAAAGTGGAGTTTATTAACTCCAGATTTTTCCAGTGAGGCTGGCACGCCAACAATAGGGTCTGAACACAAAGGATCCCTTGCAGATATAAATCAGGGGAAGGCATCTCCAAAGGCTCCTGCTAGCCTGAGTCACGCACAGCCGCTGTGCCAAGTGCCAGCTGCTGAGTGGCAGCGGGCCTGCAGCTGAGTCACAGGCACCCAGCTCAGGGGGCATTACTGGTGGCCTGATTAGCAAACCCACTAAAAATGTGCTGTGCTGACTGCAGAGCACAGGTGCCTCAAACAGAGGGCTTGCCCCTTACTGATGGGCAAAGGGGGCTTGGGGCAGCTGGTCAGTCAGTAGGGGAAAAGGAGGAGGTGAGTTATAGGTCCCCGGGTGCTTCAGTTGAGGAGAGGTGTTAGGGAATAGCTAAGGGATTTACCCCTGATGGAGGAAGTAGGGCAATAGCTATCGCTGTCCCAACCATCATAACCCTCTACCTCCTTTCACATGTTTAGAAATATCTTTATTATGCTATTTGGTCTACAGGAACAGATGGAAAGGTTGGAAAGGTTGTCTCCTACTGTGCTTGATACAGCCCCACAGCTGGAAATAACCATCCCTGGAGCTGATCCAGTACAGAGAAGATGTATGTGCACCCTTTGTCTGCTCTGGCACAGCATCAGCCTTCCTGGGGCGAAGGGTGGGAGCCTGAGCCTCTCCTCCTGTGGCTACAGCAGGCTAGCACTCACCCAGCTGGCTGGCAGCTTAAAGGCCTCCTAGCTCTGCTTGGAAGAGGACCTTTCACTTTGTACAACATCCTTAAGAAAGGTTTAGGAGAGGGTTGGGTACATCAGGAACAGCTGACAGGATGGGGAAGACAGCAAACAACTCTTGCTGTGCTCCTCCTGTGCATTATAATGTCTCTAATCTCTTGACTCCCCTGCAAATGCTGATGGAATTCACTGACAGATGAATGCTTTCTAGCAGCTAAATGAGTAATTGTTCCCTTTGTGTTGGATTTATTTAGTTTTTTGTTTTGTTTTGTTTTTTACAGGGGAAAGGCCATATTTGGGACCTGACGTTGGGTCAGAATTGGAGCTGGAACTTTGAATACAATTTTTTTCCCTCCAAGATGGTCCTGTACTCTACTCTCTCAGCCTTGTCCTCAGGTAAGTGCTCTACTTGCTCTACACTTGAGCACTGAACAATTTTTCTTGCTGCTTCTGAACACATCAGGATGCTGAACTCTACTTTTCATGTCCGTTTTAATAATTGATCATCTTGAACCTTCCCATTTTGCTTGGAGTATAAACTTTTTGTGGGGACACTTTCCTGTTTGCACCCACTCTGTAAATCTTGATGTTAGTCTTTAATTGGGACCTTGTTGATATTTCTGCAGAGTAAGTAGAGTTATTGTATGTCTCCAGAACTTAAAATTCAGGTGAGAGCAGCCTGTGTGGGTGCAGGGATGTGCACGGCAGAGACAGGCAGAATAAAAGTTCAGTTATTTTTCTTTTCTTTTTGTGCCGCAGGACAAACCTTCCAAAAAAATGAAGGCTTTGCCACATGTTTTCTATAACCAGCCAAATAAAATATTATGTTTGATATCTTTCAGGCTAAGGGAAATAACTCAGGCTCTGGGCTTGGCATTTTTTCTTCCTCACAATACTTTCTGCTGAATGATAATCTTTAAAACTATGCCTGTGGGGGGCCAGATCCTGACCCCCACTGCATCTGCTCTGCGCTCCTGCAAAAAGTGCTGAGCAGGCAGAAAGTGAGTTTAGCTGAATTTCTGGAGATAACCTTGCCCCAGTCTTCAGCTGTGGGGCAGGAGACTGGGCACTATGGCCAGAGTATGACAGAAGGAAGAGAACTTGTGATACTTGTGTATTTGGGATCATGCTGGGTGGGGCTGTGGATATTTCCCCCAACAGCACCCCAGGGGTGAGGTGGTCCCTGGCTACGCTCACATCTGGGCTCCTGTGCATCAGGGCACAGGAGACAGAGCTGTGGCTGTTTTCTGGACACAAGTATCATTGCCACATGAGAAATGCATGTGTCACATGGAGTGCAATTTTTCCAGCTTTCTCATGTGTGTGTTTCCTGATGCAAACTTCAGAGTGTTTGGTTACCACACAGCGATCCCGAGCAAGCACAGCAGCTGGGGCATTCCTGCTGCAGGCTTCCCAGTGCCCGAGTCTGTGGGCAAGAACACACATCTCTGTCATGAAGCAGTCTCCTGGAAGTGTTCCCTGGAGCGAGTTTTCCTTTCAGCAGCAAGCAGGGGCATTTGCTATCTTGGAGGGCCTCGCTGATGTATAACTTGGTGCTGATTGCTACAAGCAGTAGAAACTTTTTCTACATTAAAACAGAGAAAATCAAGCTGGAGTGGGCTGGAGCTATTCATAGAGCATGCTGTGTTTGAGTAACCCAGTAGTTTTCTTTAAAGACTCTGAATGGCTTGGTTTATACAGCTTTTTTTCACTGTTTAAAATTGATGTCTTGTTTTAACAATAGATCAGTCTTGGCTAGTTTAATTTAAAAAAAAATAATCTGCATTGAGTTTATCCATAATTATCCACCTCTGAAATTCCAATTTTGCCTATTCTCCATTTTCTCACAAACTGACAATACTCTGAGCTTTCCTCAGAGGGATGGATCATGAAACAGAGAATAAGGAGGAAATTTAAGTTTTCACTACAATGTATTATTAAAAAGCATAGGGTATTTTTTTTTGTTTTGTAATGATGGAGGAAAGATTGAAAATGAGAGCTGAATATACTCCACAGGTTCAAGAACCAGAAAACCATGAATAAAGAACCCAAATTCCATTGCAATTTTTTGTTTGCTTGGGTTTTTCTGTTTTTAAACAAGCAAGAGGGTTTCAGAGGCTTCATTTGCACATTTATGCCTAGGAATGGCAGTGCTGGGATGCTGTTGAACACTGCAGGACATCTGCTCCAAATTGCACTGTGTCTTCCCTTATCATTAGTCCATTCATCTTCCCAAAGTCCTTCTCTTTCTACCCCAGTGCAGTTTCTCACTGAAGGAGTTTGCCGTGTGACCCAGTTTGCTGTGTTTTCAGTTTGCTGTGTGACCCAGAGGAGCCTGCAGCTTGCAGGGTGGGTGCCTCATGGCTGTGCCTTTCCCAGGTACTTCCCACAAGACAAATATCCATTCTGTCTGCTCCCAGAGCTGGTTGCTGCAGGATATGAATAGATTCCTTGGTGCACACTTCCAAAACTGGGTGGTAAATGGTCACTTCTGGTAAAATCCCAGCCTGGTTTGAGGACTGCTGGCGGTGGCAGCTACAGCCGTGGGAGGCTGATTTGATGGCCTGCCTGAGGAGCACTCTCTCAGCATGGGCTGAGCCTGTCACCTGCCTTCATGTGCCATGATGCCTCTTCCACTAGGGCTGCCCCCAATGTGGGCACCAAGTATATCCACTGATAGAGAAAAATCCCAGGGAAGGAGAGGAAAAGCACAGGTACTTTCTTGCTGCAGCTTTAGTCAGGACTTTGCTGTTTTGCTGCTAGTAAAGGGAATTGTATTTTTTTTTTAATCCTTCTCTTCTCCCAGGTTTCCAAAAGGATTTATGCTGTTCCTTAGCAGTCTTATGTATCCTGTTGTACATCCCAGTCACTGAGGAGGAACTGTGCTTATCCCAACCAGCATCCACTGAGCAGCCAGACCACTTGTGACAGAGAGGCACAGCTCCACCTTCTTTGCTCCTGAGCACTTTCTGCTGCTGGCTTTGCTTCTCTACCTGCTGTTTATAGCACAGGCTTGTCACAGATGTAAGCTCATTAATCATCCCAAGCCATGCTTCCCTGATTCCATTTATAGCACCTTCCTCTATTCCGTTTCACAGCCCCCACCTTGGTCGCTGCTCAGTTCTTGGAATCTGGGCTTTGTTTTTACTTAAACTTGGAATGGATAAAGCATGAATAAAGAGGAAAATTTGGAAAGGCAGATGAACATCACAAGCAAAGTGTATATAGGAGACATCTAATGTTAGACTACTTGGCCTAAAGTGCATGGGCAGAAGACTGGCAGCAAAGCTATTGCATTAAGTGAAATAGAGACCATTTACCCTAAAAAGTTAATAGGCACAGGACAGACAAACAGGAGCCCTTTCATCCTCTTGAGATTTCTTGTGTTCTGCCAGCAGCTGAGATTGCTTTACTGCCCTTAGCACTGGTCAGTCCAGTGCTGACCCTTGGCCACCAGCCTGGCTGGAAGTCCCATGGGCAGCCTGCAGGGGGAGGGGAAGTGACACGGAATGTAAAATTCTCTGCTGAGGTATTTAGGTGCCCAAACATGCAGAGAGGCAATTAGTGGCCTTTCAAAAGTGTGGTGGTTTGACCCTGGCTGGATGCCAGGTACCCACCAAAGCCACTTTATCACTCCCCTCTGCAACTGGACAGGGGTGAGGAAATACAAGAAAAGGCTCATGAGTTGAGGCAAGGACACGGAGAGATCTCTCACTGATTACTGTCGTGGGCAAAACCGACTTGATTTAGGGAAATTACTTGAATTTATTACTAATCAAAATCAGATAATGAGAAGTGAAACAAATCTTAAAAAACACCTTCCCCCCACCCTCCCTCCTTCCTGATTTTCTACCTCCTCCCTGCCACAGCAGCACAGGGAGATGGGGAATAGAGGTTACAGTCACATGATGTTTCTGCTGTTGCTTCCTCCTCAGGGAGAGGAATCCTTCCACTGCTCCAGCGTGGGGTCTCTCCCACAGGAGATAGCCCTCCACAAAATTCTCCAGCATGAGTCCTTCCCATGGGCTACAGTTCTTTGCTAACTGCTCCAGTGTTGGTCCCCTCCACATGGTCTGTCTTTCAGGAACAGGCTGCTCCAGTGTGGGTCCCCCATGGGGTCATGGGGTCCTACCATGAAACCTGCTCCAGTGTGGGCTTCTCTCTCCTTGGATCTGCAAGTCCTGCAAGAAGTCTGTTCCAGGATGGGCTTCCCACAGGGTCACAGCTGTCTCTCAGGCATCCACCGCTCCAGTGTGGGACTCCTCCATGGGCTGCAGGTGGGTCTCTGCACCTCTGTGGTCCTTCATGGGATGTAGGGACACAGCTGCCTCACCATGGTCTGCACCACCAGGCTGCAGGGGAATCTCAACTCCAGTGCCTGGAGCACCTCCTCCCCCTCCCTCTCCACTGACCTTTGTGTCTGCAGAGTTGTTCCTCTCACATATTCTCACTCCTCTCTTCTCTGGCTGCAATTACTTCTGCACAATAACTTTTTTTCTTTCCTTCTTAAATATGTTATTCCAGAGGTGTTACTACCATCCCTGATGGGCTCAGCCTTGGCCAGTGGCAGGCTCCAACAGAGCTGACATTGGCTCTGTTGGACAAGGGGGGAAGCGTTCGGGGAGGACATCTATGTAAGCGAGCACTCGCTTTGCGCGACTGTCTCATCTTCGAAGCACCTTTTGATCAATGGCAGCAAGAGAGTGATAAGTTCTTCGGGAGATTGGAGGGAGAGAGGAGGAAAATACCCATTTCAGGGGTTGAGTCTGAAGAGCCTGACCCACCTTGAGGCCTTGGAAAACCTCACCAGGCACCTCTCTTCATTTTTAGGCTCTTAAGTATCTTGGGAAATATGCTTCAAAGTAGTTATTACTTCTGTTGAGCAGTTCCTGCCTGTTCAAGACTGGGAACAGAGTCTCAGCAGTGTGTGGAACTTGCTGTGTGGAACTGCTGCCATAACATGAGGGTTGTACAGATTACAGGGATGGAAAATGACTCCTCCAGTAGCATGTTCCTAGCTGCCATTGGTTTGCAATAGGTCTGTCAACAGCAGCTGGAGAGATCCTGGAAGACAATATGTCAGTTGCCTGGGTTGGTTTTAATTCTTTAATCCTTTGTCTGCAGCTAACGTGTTGCAGTATTGCTTAGGGGTGAGCTGTGCTGATGCCACTGCTGTACTCTTGCTGGTTTGGAGCATGGGGTCTGCCTGGCCAGGTCTGGGAGGAGCTGGGAAGATGGACTGGTTTGCAGTGCTGTTTGAAAGCAGCACAGACCCGTAAGTCACTTGTATTTATATAATTTTGTCCGTCTTTTTCTACATCTGAATTTCAAACATCCGTTATAAGGCAGTACTGCTTTAGAGGTGAACCAAGTTTTTCTTCTAAAACACATGTTCCCTAAAGCCCTAGTACTTCATTTCCTTTGTTCTGATTTATTGCTGTTGCCTTACCACATGTGCTAGGCAGAGCAGAGAAAAAACTACCAAACCCACAAAAAACTACAAAACAGTCCTCTCTGTCCTCTCCTCAGACCACATATATCAGGATTAACACAATGAATATATTATATCAACTGATCCAACAATGAACTAACTTATTTGTAATTTCTTAGCTGCCTCCAAGTAAATATGCTGATGAAGAGTGAGTGTAGGTTAATAATCTGAAGATTATGGTAAACCCAGTGAAAGCTACTGTGGGGAACTGAAAAAATGGGATAGATGCTAAATCTAGAGAATGATAGTGAGATTAAAAAATAAAAATTGTTGGCTGCATTTTCTAAATAGGCATTTTGTGGATATAAAATTTTATGTGCCTTTTATCAATACCTAAAATGGCCTAATTTGTCAAAAACTCTCTTCCACAAAATAAAAGCCACTTTTTGGTATCCCAGGGTAAGCATCAAGCAACCAAGGCATGCAATTGCTAGTTAAAAAAAAAAAAAAAGGAAAAATAAAATAAAAAATTGGTTGTTACTGTGAGTTTTATAGGGCTCTTTGAGATAGAAAAGTTCTATCAAAATTTGCTTTCTTGGAGGTTGTTCAGCCTTGACGATAACAGAAGGCTAAATTATTTTCATTGGGATTTATACTAAAGTAAGCTCCATGTTTTTCTCTTCAATAGTGCAGAAATTGAGCTGTGGCCATGAGTCAGATGAACCTTAGAAGAAAAAAGCTGGTTTGGCACGATGGGGTGTCTATGCTGTTCCTCAGGCAAACCTAGAAAGTGCCCAAGTCCAGACTCACAAGTAGGATTGTTGTAAGTCTGCAAAAACTTACCTATCCATAATGGAGTTTGTAACTCCCTGAGCACATATTGGATGTCTGGTGTCTTGGCCACGTCCTTGGCAGGAGGAGGCCTGGACATGGTGGGACCGGTGACTGACTGAAATGGTTCTGCGTTACTGTGAGGGTTGCCAAGATGTAGTTTGTGTCCAGTCCTCACTGGCCACTCTCACGCTGTGCTCAGCCATGTGCAGGACAGGAGAGCTGCTGTGCCATGTCCAGGTTGCTGCTACCAGCACTGGACAGAATTTGGGATTTTGTGAGTTTTTTTGGAAGCTATCACCTTCCTAATGGCAGTGATAGCAGGGGGCTGGGATACGCTTCCCTCCGAGATCACCACGGGCTTTAGGAAAGATGAAGTGGTGAAACACATTGTATCCCAATGCTCTAGAAACATAAAGGTCAACTAACACCAAGCAATCACGAGGGAAGGGATATCAGAGAGGAACAGTCTCAATACTTGCCTTCTGAATACTTTCTTCCTTCCCGTGAACCAGAGGGCCAGCAGCTCGTGCGGTCGGGTGCACTCACGTTGTTCTCTGAGCTGATGTACCATGAGCTGCTGGTCTGTACTTGTGTTTTCCCTTTGAGTCAGGCTATTGATGGGAAGTTCGTTGTCATACTCAGGCCTGTTAACTGTATTAGTTAACAAAGGAGAGCATTCAAAAGCCTGCTTAGAGGCATATTTGTCTTTTTTTTTTTTAAATAATTTTTTTCCCTCCTTTTTAAATGTAAACAAGCTTTCCTAGCAGAATGTTTAATGGAATCTGCTTCCTTGAAACCAAAATGAGGCAACAGCTGTGATTGCAGCAAGCTGTAACATCTCATTACTGGATGGAGGCACGTCCTGTTACAAGTGGTGCTGCTGCAAAACCTCAGCAAAAGAACCTACTGAGACCTGCCTGGCTGGGGGCTGTGAACTCCCCTGAGGTGAGCTGAAGACCCAGCTTCACTTGGTTTCTTTGAAGAAAGAGCTGTACATACTCCAGCCAACTTCAGTGAAGAGAAGCTTCAGTAAACCTAGACCTGAATTTGAGAGAATGTGGCTCAATAGGTGGGTTTCTGTGAAAACTAAGTCAAATTTTGTCCCCAGATCAGCAAAACTTTCTGCTTTTGAGTGTCTCTGGAGGATTCAGTTAAGCCAGGAAGTCAGGGACAGTGACGACACAGAAACTCAGTGCTGGTGCATAAGTCTCACCTAAATCCTAAAGTGAAGATCAGATGCTGGTATGAAATGATCAGACTGCTGCTTGACAAAACTCCGAGCACAACTCCTGTAAAATATGTATCACTGAGCATCTTTGTAATAATAATAATCCAATGGCTTTAGACCTCTTTCAAGTCCAACCAAGCAGTGCTTAAAGCAGTGTGCTTGGTACCAAGGTCCTGTAAAATCTTTGTATTAGTATGACTTGTGTGGTTCTTGGGAACTTTCTGAAAGGGCAAACTCTGTTTTGTTTTGGAGGAAAAAAGGCAAACCATGTTTGCCTGGTTGAAAACTACTTGTGAGAAAGTCTTTCTCAGAAAGACTGAAGAACCATGGGCCCTTTTTTGTTTTCTTAGAAAACAGGAAATGAATTTTAGCTCTGCAGTTGATTTCCTAAGTGACGTGCTTTCTACGATCACTTTTGGGTTCTGGAATGCTACAGAAGTTATCTGAGGGCGTTTTCAACACTTCAAAATTAAAATCAAATTGTTTGAAATCGTGCCAGCATTTTAATGAAAATTATTTTCTTTAAACAAACACTTGAGGACTTTCAATTTTTTTTATTCACAAGAGCATTCTTAACCCAAACACTTTTTCTTCATGGTTTTTCAAGGATCCATTCTGCACTGCTAAAACCAAATGTGTCTCAGAATGTAATCAAAGTCAAGATCTTTTCAGCCAAAATCCAGATGAGTGGAGACTACTCATTTCTCACACAGCACAAAGACATAAGTAGGTGTCACTGCAAATACCATCTTTGCCTCTATACCCACAGAAATGTCTGGGCAGCAATACCAGCAAAGGCTTCTGCTGTGTGGAGAGGGGTCAGGTGTGAAGCTGAGACCTGTGCAACTCCCAGCAGTGAACACGGAATCATGGAGGCAGGAGCTGGCTGTAAATTAACTGCTGTGCAGATACTCTGATACCCAGCTTTCCATGCAGTGGAGATGAGAGAGCCACAGAAGCTGCTGCAGATTAATGGGAGAGGATTGGTCTAGCCCTTGCATCTTTGGAGGGGTTTGGTGAGTTTTTACAGAGCTCAGGGGATGTTGTGTGTAGCCAGAGGGTGAGTCTGGGTGCCAGGAGCAGCATCAAGTCTGGAGAGCTGAAGCACTGGAGCTTTTACCTGGAGCTCTCCCAACACTCAGGACATGGCTGGCTCCTGCTCTTTTCCTGTGCAGTGGGATTTAGCTGGCCCTGAGCCATTTCATGGACACTGCAGCCTCTCAGGCACAGGTGGGTTTGAGCTGTAAGTCAGAGCAGCCAGAAGGTGCCCTTTATCCTGCTGTAGAAACCTGGAAACCCAGGGACTGGTGTTTCTGGCAAAGTCCATCTAGGCCCGTGTCTCATTCTTGGCAGAGGTCGGCAGCAGCTGCCCAGGGGTTGAGTTTGAGAACAGGATGTGCATGTGACAAGGTCATTCCCTGATGCTCTCTGCTAGCTCTGGGAGTTTTAGAAGCAAAAGATTTCCGTGGGGCTCAGTGCCCCTGTCCTTCTCTAAGAAGACCCCAGGACAAGCATCACATCTGGGCTCTGGGTGCCAGCCCTGCTGCCTGCCCATGGGGTGAGGTTTCTGGTGGTGGTGTGTGAAAGCCCTCAGTGCAGGGGCTTCTCTTGGAGAACAGTGGCTGTCCCTTGGGCAGCTTTCAGCCCTCCTAGGATGAGGCCTTGCTCTTGCCCTAGCCAGGGGTTTGGTTACTGTTGCTGGGTGATCGCTGACTGTGGGAATGGAAAATTAAATCAATTTCTAGAAAAACAGTGGTTGAGGGTTTCTGACATCATTTCATAGGTGGAATTGTGAGAAGAAGCAAAACACTTCAAGGTAAAGGAAGCCAGCTGGGGATGTGGTTTTATTTATTACTGCCTCTTTGATGGATGTTTCTCCTTTGGAGATCAGATTGATTGAGGAGTAGGTACCTGCTCTGATAGACTCTGTCCTGTCTGTATGTCATAAATGAAGAAGCCTGAAAGAAGTGCCCCTCAGCAACACAAATTACTTGCTATTGTCAAGTAACTGCATACCTTGTATGTTGGTAAAAAAAAAAAAAAGCCTTCCTAATGACCCCAGCAACGCAAGCTCCTCAGTCAGCTGCAGGTCAGAGAGCCAATGCTGCATGTGTGCTTTCAGAAAGGATGTGGAGCAGAAAGCATGCTGTAGGATTTGGGATGGTTTTTTATCTTTTGAGTGCTATTGGTTACACTCAGTCCATCAACAAATTCTTTTAACAAGTGCTGTCATTCCTTTGCTGAGAAGAACACGTGTGAGCACAAGTGACCATGTGATCTCAAGACTTTGATGTGTTTCCCAATATATTAGATTTTCTGGTATTCACTTGGAGATTAACCACATTAGAGCAGGCTGCCTACAAAATAAATTTTCTATTAAAAATGTTGCGATATTCCCAACTTCCCTAGCCTTTTCCTGCAGCAATAAGTAAGCTCTTTAAAGAGCTGGTAGCAAGGGAAACAGTCTAAGTCTTCAGAAACCTCTTCTTATGTGTAACCTTAAAAGTTACAACACTGCGATCGAGAGAAGCTACAAACAAAAAAGAGCTGCATAAAACCTTTTCAGCCCTCTGGACATGGAAGTCCTTCAGACCACGACTCCAGGATACTCTTTTTGATACATACTGCCATACATTGTGACGGTAATGCTGTCACCCTCAGCTTGCTTCTGCTTAACTGTCTGGGCCTGGCTGGGGTTGGAACTGTGGAGATGTGAGTGCAAATAGGATCTCCCAGAGGCTTATGTTGGCCAGGAAAATGCTGGCTTGGAAAAGGATGTGGAGTGTGTCCAAATAAGAAGAGTCTGGAAGGAGTTTTTGATGGTCTGTTATTCCACTATTAGCTGGGAGATGTGAAATTTCCTTTTCCGGATGAGCACATTTTGTGTTTTGCAAAAGAGAGCAATTGCTTCTTGTAAGACTTAGCATTTCTGCTAATTTAATGAGCTATCCATACAAATGGACTGCATTAGTCATTGGAAAGGCCTTTTTCAAGTTCCACAAGTGCGTTTTAGGCCTCTTGATAAAGCCAGTAGCATGCTGGACTCTCACAAGCAGAAAGACCTCCAAAAGTATGCAAGTTATTTCTGGCATGTTGTATTCTCAGCATGTCAAGGAAACATGGATTATTTTTGCACAAACAGACAAATCCAAATGGTTCCTTAGCAAACTCCCATGAACATCATTGGGCCCTGAGAAGGAAAAGAAAAAAAAAAAGTAAGAAAAATCACTGCTTCTCAAGTAGGTTTCTTAGGTGGATCATGTCACACATTCAGAAGTTCATTTGTACCAATTTGGACCTCTGGTGAATGATGAAGGATAAAACAGGAGATAAAAGCAAAGACCAGGAATTAATCTGGATATTTTATGCTTGAGTGGATTTTTTTTTTCCCTTACTGTGAATTTATCTTCAAATGTAGATGGTGACAAACTGCAGATGCTTTTGGAAGTTCTTTTTTAACAGCCATTAAATTAAAGGAGGTGTGTAGGTGTTGAGAGGAAAAGGACCTCTGGAGCTGACCAGGCCAGTGTGGAAAGAACATGCCAACATCGTGCTGAAAACCACAAAGCAGTACACCAAGATTACTGGAGTGTCCTAAACCCCCTGACATGGCAGCACACAAAGCCAGCTGTACATTTCACAAATATTGGAGGCTGTTTTGAAACTCCCTATTAAGGATTACAAATGCTGAGTGCAGTTTCTGGGCAAAGACAATTAGATATCACAGCTCTGGCCTCAGCTCGGTGTTCTATGTCTGAGCTTGCATTACTGTGAAGGGTTCTTATGCATTACACTACCTCAGCCAAAACCAAAATCTGACACCCACCAAAGCAGAGTCCTGTGATTATGGTAAAAAAATAAAAAGTACGGCCTGGTCTCAGCATTTTTTCTGTTTCAGTGTAGAGAAGTATTTTCCCACATGGTGAAGGGACTTTTTTACAGAAAAGAGGTGTAAAGCATGCATAAACAGTGATACTGAACCTGCATCCTCATCCATAGTTGCATATCTCAGCATAGTCTGTTTGCTGGATCCATACTCATATTCAAATTCGGGAATAGCACTTGCTGCTTGGGCTCGGTGGAGACAAAGCCAGCTGTGTTAAGGTTTGTTTTGGCCCAGCTAGTGTCGTTGATGCTTACACAGATGAACATCAACAATTATCAATAATTATACCTTTGCTCAGTGGGAGGGTAGTGGTATTGCAAGTACTTTATCCCAGGAAAAATAAAAAAGGGAAGAGGGCACTTTTGTGCAGTCAAAACCTCCAGCAACTGGGTGCTCTAACACATTGTCAATGGGTACTGCACCACAGGGACAGTGCTGTTGTGTGATGTGCATTGCATCTGCATGAAATCAAAGTTCACACTGCCTTCTCTATTTTCCTTTTCTTTTTTTTAACCTTGCACTTAAAATTTCCCCTCTCCCCTCTGACAGGCCTCAAGAAGAAGCTTGGAATGTGGTGCCAGCACAACAGCAGACAGTGAGAGAAACCGAGGGAAGCACCTCCAAGATAAGTAATAAATGATAATTGTTATTTCCTATTATTCATCTGAATCTCTACTCCTGAGAATTTGAGTTAAATCCTAAATTTTCCTTTATTTTTAAGCAGATCATCCAGCAAGTTAAAAAACAGCAACACAAGGAGGTCCTAAGATAGGGTTTGCTCCAGTTTTCCCGCTGAGCATCTGTTTAGGAATTGCTGCTAAAAAAAGTCAGAGGGGATGGTAGTTGCTGTGCTGTCACATGGGCTGATACAGAGCAGAATCTGCTTAGCATTCTTGAAGGGAAATTATCCAGTGCTGTAACTCACAATTTATAATTGGTTGCATATTAATATCTAAAAAAGGCAATAAAATCCACTGTGTGTTTAAAAAAAATAGTAAGTAGGAGTATTACAAGCTGAGCAGTGAAAATCTGGAAGACTTCTTGGCTAGAACAAGGCTGTGTGCAGTGCTGTTTCTCCCTTAATTACAAGCAATTTTAAATCATCTCCTTCCTTCAAAGAGGGATTTTGTTCAGGGTGTGTGTTAATTTTAATCTTGCTAACGTGATACTCTCTTGGAACCTCTCCCTTGTGTCATAACAGTGAGATGTGCTGCCTCTTTTGTCCCTGCCCTTTGGGAAATGCAGTTACTGCTGCTCGTTGCCTCAACCCTGCCGTCGTGACTATCAGTGTACCTCCCTTGAAAGGAGAAGAAAACAAAACCCAACAGCAGCATTGCTTTTTCCCCCCCAGAGGTTCACTTTTATTTGTACTATTTAAGCTAGACTGTGCAAGTACTTCATGAAAATCAGGGATTTAAAATGTATGGTACTGTATTATGCTGTATTATAGTGGAAAGCTTGTTATTCAGCACACTAATTATTTCTGAGTCACTATATTTATGAAATGGCGTGTAATAACTACTTCACCACCACGCAAAGTAAATAGTATAAAAGCAGGCATTTTATGATTTTGACATTTTAGTGTATAAACATATTCCTGAATCTCCTGGGGGGCTACTGGAAATCAGATAATGTTTTTATGACTTTTAAAAAATGACATTGGATTTCACAGTCTGTAACGCTCCATATATATGGTTAATGTTGCATATTTTATTACAGCCTCGGTGGCTTATGTTACAAGTGTCAGCTGCAAAGAGAAAATGTACAAAGGCGGGTTTGTGGAACTGTGGGGGAAACAACATCGTAAAACCTTGCAATGCACACATCAAAGCCCTTGGACAAGCTGTAATGGCAGGTCCTGGGCCATGCTGGGACACCAGAATACACCCTCTGCTTTTTTTCGTGTCAGGATGGATTACAAAGCCCTCGCTGAAGGAGGGTTTCTGCCCACACTTGTCACTAGAGGATTTTGGGTTTTTGTCAAGCCCTGTGTGAATGACCCGTTAACTCCAGAGGAACTGGGACGCCTTGAGTGACACTCTGCGAGTGAGTACAGAGGGGAAGGAGGATGGGTTGGGTTGCTGCTCCACTTGGGCTTCTGAGTAGTCTTGCATGGTCTCTGAGAACAATGGGTGGATGCTTACCAGGGTATGTGATTTCAGAAAATACTGTGCCTAAACTCAGGCCTTTTGTGCTCCTTTGCAAAGCTTGCTTGGTGTTACAGAAAAGTACCAACAGCTGGCACTGAGAGAGGAAGGAGGCTTTCACTCATCTTTAAGATTCCGTATACATAAACATCATGCTGATATTTCATGATTACTAGCCCTTGTCCATGTGGGAGACTTGATGGATGTCTGCTGGAAACTCAGCACAGCAGAGGAGGCAGTCTAGGAGTGTGTGGAAGAGAATTTCTGTCACAGCTGTTACAAACAGAGAAGGTCCAGTGGGAGATGTGGTGGTTGAAGGCCGTCTTGGGACAGTGACCATGAAATGATAGTTTTCAATTCTTAGTTTTCAAGTCTTGAAGTAAGGAAGAGGGTCAACAAAACCTCTGCCTTGGGCTTCCAGAGGGCAGAATTTTGCTTGTTCATGACACTGGTTCAGAGAGTCCCCTGGGTCTCTCTGAAAGAGTCCAGGAAGGCTGGACATACTTAAAGAAGATCTTAAAGGTGCAGGAGCAGACTGTTCCTATGTGCTAAAAGATGAATCGTCAGGGAAGAAGATCAGCCTGGCTGAACAGGGAGCTTTTGGAGGAACTCAGTAAAAAAAAGAGAGTTTATGACCTTTGGAAGAAGGGGCAGGCAACTCAGGAAAAGTACAAGGATGTTGCTAAGTCAGGTAGAAAGAAAATTAGAAAGGCAACAGCTCAGCTAGAACTTAATCTGGCCACCACTGTGAAAGATAATAAGAAGTGTTTTTATAAATACATAACAACAAAAGGAGGGCCAATGACAATCTTCATTCTTTATTGGATGAGGGGGGGAATATTGTTACCAAGGATGAGGAAAAGGCTGAGGTACTTAATGCCTTCTTTGCCTCAGTCTTTAACAGAAAGGTTGGTTATCCTCAGGGCAACTGGTCCCCTGAGCTGGTAGGCAGGGATGGGGAGCAGAATAGACCTCCTGTAATCCAGGAGGAGGTAGTTAGTGACCTGCCAAGCCACTTAGACACAAAGCCCAGTGGGCAGGATGGGATTTACATGGAGGGTACTGAGGGAGCTGGTGGAAGAGCTGGCCAAGCCCTGCTCTGTCATTTACTACCAGTGCTGGCTAACCAGGGAGGTCCCAGTTGACTGAAAGTTGGCCAATGTGATGCCCATCCACAAGAAGAGTTGGAAGGAGGATCCAAGGAACTACATGCCTATCAGGCTGACCTCAGTGTCCAGCAAGGTTATGGAACAGATTATCTTGAGTGTGATCACACAGCACATACAGGACAAGCAGAGGAACGGGACCAGCCAGCACAGGTTTAGGAAAGGCAGGTCTTGCTTGACCAACCTCATCTCCTTTTATGACCAGGTGACCCTCCTAGTGAATGAGCAAAAGGCTGTTGGTGTTTTCTGCCTGGAATTCAGCAAAGCCTTTGACAGTGTCTCTCACAGCATTCTGCTGGAGAAGCTGCAGCCCATGGCTTGTGCAGGTTAAGAACTGGATGGATGGTTGAGCCCAGAGCATGGTGGTGAATGCTGCTGCATCCAGTTGGTGTTTGGTCACTAGTGGTGTCCCCAGGGATCTGTGTTGGGCCCAGTCCTTTTAATATCTTTATTGATTGTTTAATATCTTTATTGATGATGTGGATGAGAGCATCGAGTGCACCCTCAGTCAGTTCACAGATGACACTAAGTTGGAGGGGAGTGCTGATCTGCTGGAGAGCAGGAAGGCTCTGCAGAGGGATCTGGACAGGCTGGTCCAATGGGCCAAGACTGATGGTATGAGTTTCAATACGGCCAAGTGCCTTACTGAACACAATAACCAATGACTGGATGTGGCACTCAGTGTCTAGTTGACAAGGTGGTCATCGGTCAAAGGTTGGCCTCAGTGATCTTGGAGGTCTTTTCCAACCTTCATGATTTTATGATTTTATATTGTATTTCTTTTCTGACTTTTCTATTTAAAAACCCAGCTATTAGGAATGCCTCTGACTATTATATCCAAGGAAAAGTGTTTGAGATACCTGAGAGATACTCAGGGAATTGATAAGTCTTCAGTAGAAAAAAATGCCCTGAGATCAATTTCCTGATTTAGTAGTGAAGTCCTCATATCATATAAAATGTAATGTGATTGTCCATGGCCCTAATGAAATCTTGACTTTTCTGCCAAGCTTTCATCTATAAAAATCAAATTTATCCGGCATTTGTCTGCATTTTGAAAGGGATAGGGATTTTTTGAAATTGATATGATAGTAATCCTTTATGGTGCATTAATACAGGAGAACAATAATTTGTTGCATTTTCTTCACACAGAAACAATCAGCTGGGAAATGTGCATAATAATTGTCTTTGTCCTTCATTGTCACAGGCCATTAGCTAATGAATTTAAGCTGTACTTGGCTCTTGCTCCAGTAAGAAAACTACATTAGAGATCTTGTAGCCGTGGTATTATATAAAGCCTTTCAGTGGGTTTTATTTTAGTCTCGCTGAGGTGATGCTGCCCTGGACTGAGGAAGGCATCACAATTTTGTGGTGAGCAATGAGGTCAGCATTGTCTGATGTAGTGGGTCAAGCAAGCTGAAGGGCACCGACAGTTATTGTTGTTGCCAGATGCCAGACCCTCTTTGTTTTGTTTCTTATATTTTAACCAAACTTTTCACCTCTATTTTCGTGACAGTTTCAAGTTTTTCTTTTGGGTGGGAAGATTTGCTAAACTCAGTTCAGCTGTACTAAGATTCATACTAGGGAAGATAAGTAGTTTGGGCAATGCTTTAAATAAACAATAGGAGCATGTAACTTTGAGTTGAGCAGTTTTACTACCTAGGCAGTTTTCCTTCTCAACTAAGAGGCTGGCAAAAGAAAACCCTGTGATGGAAGGTCTTCACTGTCCTGAGCAATTAGGAGCTGTTGCTGCTGCAGTGGGCACCAGGATCTGCAGGCCAGCAGACCATGCAGAGTGGGACTCCTGAGCCCCAGCAGAGGGGTGCAGCAGGATTATTCTATGGGATTTCAAATGCTGCAGTCTCCAAAGAGGAACTCCTGCCATGCTAGGCTACACCAGTCACCCAGCTACTCTGTCCTCGTCCCCATCTGTGTCACAGCTGGGAAATGACACACCATTCCTACCTCTTCATGTGTTCTGCCTGCTCCCAGGGAAGACACAACCTATGAGTTCAGTTGGGTTGTTGCCACCTTTGGGCTGCCAGAATGGTGAGCAGAATAGCAGGAGCCCGAGACAAAATTCATACCATTGTCATTTGTGTTGAGCATCTTATCAGTATCCAAAAAAGAACCCGAAACTTTCCAGGCATTACTTTGTATCCAAGCTTTTATCTCACGCATGTCTTAGACTTGGGAGGAGAATGGATGGTGAGTGTGATACACATCTGCAAACTGCAGAGACTCTCCGGAGGGCAGTGGTGGCGTAATTCTCTGTCTGTTCAGGGATTATTGCTTCTGCACAAGCTGCAACACCACAGCATCTGAGGGATGGCTGTGGCAAAACAGTGGTCAAATTTTGTTGTATCTTGTAGAGAGAGATGGCACCAGACAATCGGCAGTGCAGGGTAATTCTCCTGCAAAGCTGTATGAGAAATGAGCTGGGATGGCCATTCCTGTTAACAGGCACCATTTGCTCCCTTACCTCTTTTAGCTTCATAACTGGAGTCTGGGGTTTCCATGGCCTGCAGACCCCCTGTACCGCCTGCCTACTTGGGCAAATGTTTTAATAGATAGTGCAGTGTTCTGAATGCTGCACCCAAACCCGTGATGCTTTGGTGTAAAACAAGCATTGCTTGCAGCTGAGTAAGTGGCTGGAAAGCTCTGGGCTCTGGGGTGTGCAGGGAGCAGGTGCCAGGTTGCAGCGATCACCCATTTTTCTAAACCGGCAGCACTCACAGCCCTACTGACAGAGGTTGACTCGCACCAGAAGTAAATTCAATATGCATGAAAGGACTCTTCTTCTTCAGTGGAGAGCATAAAGACATACTGTCAGACAAACTAATCTCTCTCTGATAATTTTCTTTTCAACATCATTGAACTGTCATTTCTCCTGGGCTTTGCCAGAATGTTTGACGTATCCGTTGTTTCCCAAAACAGACAGATTTTGCTAGCTTGGCTGATACAGAAATTTTTGCCAGGAAGAGAGATTCTGAGGTGCCTTTACCAGCCTCGTGCTGTTGTTGTGCAGGTCCTTTTGCTGAGCTCTGCAGCTCTGGTTAGGGATGAAAGGAAGGTATCTTGGTGATTGATTAGGTTGCATCTTTAAGTGCAGCAATGGAATTGTTCCCAGCACTTGCCCTGGGCTGGGAGCACATTTGCTGGGGTTTTGGGACTCTACTGTTTTTACTGGCTAGAAACCCATTTATACCCCTAGATCTTTAATTTCAAACCTAGGGATTCAAAGTGGCCCCAGGCACTAGTGTGTCACTGAGCTACATTAGCAAGTGGCCCAAACTAGAGATTTCCTTTTTTTTCCCCTGATTGTCCCTCTACAGGGCTGGCAAAGCAGTCACTCCTTCTAGGCATGTGTGAAAAGTCAGTAAGATTCCAAGACTGTGGATGAAAAATATCTACATTGAGCAGTCTCCTCTTCAGCCTGGGACTCACTGAGGAATCTACCATAGGGATACATGGTCCATAAGGCTACATGTCCTCCATAGCTTGTGCAGAGGAATTTAGCAGAAAGGAGGTTGTAAAGTGGGGCAAACTGGAGGAGCCCAAACACCACCATGATCTGGCAAATGAGTCCTACACCCCATTTGTGGTCAGCTCTTTTATTTTTGGAAGCTAACATGTTTTCTGACAGTGTGACTAGTCTAAAAAGCATATAGGGAGATTAGTGATAACTCAGTTAAAAATAACTTGCAACACCATTTAAATCCCTATAGGTTAATCTGGTCATGTTGAAGAGTAGTTTCTTAGTCTGGAATTATCTAACTTGGCTGTGATTATGTAGTTTAATTTCCAGATTAACTAGAGGTATTTGTCTAAGCTGTGTGGCTGCTGAGATATTAAAAGTAGGAGCAGGAAACTTTGCAGTCAATTTTACAACAAAATTAATTGCTTGTCCTTTCAAAACTGAGTTTTTCCACACCATCTCACACCTGCCCAACACCATTACTGCAAACACTTGTCCACTTGCGTGTCTTGCATACGTGAGTAGGTGCTTTCAGCTGTGGTAACTGTAGATCTTCTGCAGGATGAAGGCCATACCACACATATATATTTCCACTCCGTGATTTGAGGTACTTTTCATCAAGTATTCACTAATGTCCCATTGTGTGATGTTTGGGATTCTGGTTATACAAGTTGTTAGCTCCAAATTTCCTCTTCGCCTAGTAGGAACACGGTTTTGCGTAATAGATTGTCTAACAGATTGTCTTATCACATCTGCAAGGTAATTGCTTCTCGACTGGCTTCCAAGAAGGCCTCAGATTTGATCTATGGTGGCCTGTGCATTGCTAATGCCTGTATTCCAAGGAAGCATACCCCTGTTACTGATGAACTGCATGAATGACTGATGGTGTAGATCCAAAGTTAACCAGGCGTTCTCTTTAAAGGTGACATATATTATATTTGGGCAAAGAGGAGTTTCCTGCATAATCTTTAGAGACAGCTATGTTCCATTTTATGATTTCTCTGGTGGTTACGGAAATACAGGTAAAAGGCTTTACATTTTTCCAGCTCGTTATTATGATTGCATGTCCAGCTACTGATTTTCTGATAAATGGGATCACAGTAGAAAAAAAAAGTATGGGCTGTACCACCTTCACTCCTTGACCTTTCCACCACTGAATCTGCAGTTTCCTTGGATGCCTCCATGAAACATCTACAGCTGGTTAAGCAGAGATTTGACATAGCCAGGGTCATGCAGAATGGGTATGGGAGCTAGAAAGCAAGTCTTCCCCTGAACTTGCTCCATCTCTTATTTTCTTCCATAACTCTTAGAAAAGGGTCCTTCTGTTCTTAACCTCTATCTGTGGAGAAAATGTCTTGTGTTTTCCCTTGTGCTGCCATACCTCTCTGAGATGCTTGTTCCAAATCCTAGCCATAGGTTGCTCCCTCTCTTTATCTTGTATAAAGTTTGGCCCTTTCACTTTCAGCTGTGTCTACAGAGCACTGGTGGTGGTCTGTGTAGCAGCAATTAGCTTAAGAAAAAAACTACATATTAAAAAAGGTCATGTTTAAAGTCGAAAAGAATTGTAGAAATTGAAAGAAAAAAAAATCTCAATGAGAAAAAGCGAACAGTTCCAGAGAATCAAGGTAATTGTTTATGAAGGGCATCTTAAATTAACAAGCATGGATTATTTGGTAATAAATAATAAAATCATAGAATCATTTAGGTTGGAAAAGACATTTAAGATCATCAAGTCCAGTGGCCAACCCAGCACTGCCGAGCCCACCACTAAATCATGTCCCCAAGGGCCACATCTACACAACCCCTCCAGGCTCCCTCCCCCCTGAGCCTCCTTTTCTCAGGCTGAATCCCCCCAGCTGCCTCAGCTGCTCCTTATCAGACTTGTCCAGACCCTTCACCAGCTCTTTTGCCTTTCTCTGGACACGCTCCAGCACCTCAATGTCTTTCTTGTCCTGAGGGGCCCAAACTGAACACAGGACTCAAGGTGTGGCCTCGTGAAGTGCCCAAGTACAGGGGGATGATCATTGCCCTCTCCTGCTGGCCACATTATGTGCTGTTTGTTTTAAAAAGAGAGGGAGAAAGGCATTCTTTGCCCTCATTAGTGCTGCAGGATGTCCTATACAAGCATAATTATACTCTGTAAAAAGGCTAGGGAGACCACACAGGAAGGGCATTGAAGAACTGGAAAGGGTACAGGAGACACTAAGCATGATAAAAGATTGAAAGTTGTTATTTATGGACAAAGTACTGCCTGCTTCTTTTTTTTTTAATTTTTTTTTTTTTGAGAAGAGGGTAACTAGGGCCACTAAAGAGGTGTACACAATTTCATGGGTATCAAAGGGCTATGACAAAACTCATTCAGACCATTGCAAGCTGACTAACAGGGGAGTTGATAATAAACTTGGAGAAAGCAGCACTGATCCAGTGTTCTGATCCAGAGCAGGGAAATGCTGTCTAAAGTGTTGGGTCTCCACCACCAGTGCCCCATCTTTGGTCTTGACTCCACAGGCTGGACTGCACTGAGACTTCTGCATTTCAGGAATGTGACTCCTGTCCTTGACCTCGTCTGCAGATAAATACAACATGCCCCATAGTGCTGAGTGGTTTGGGAAGAATGTCAGCCAGACAAGAAAGGAGAGATAATGGAAAGACAGGTGAGGATGTTTTTCATCTGCTCTGTTTGAACCACCCTGCTTGACTTTGCCTACAAGACTTTGGGCAGTGGGGTTAAGAGGGGCAGGACAGGGATTACCTGGTCCCTCTGGGGTGGCAGAACAAAGTCGGTCACAGGAGAGCAAAGGGGCTGTGACATGGGGCTGCCACTCAGGGGACAGGCCTTTTGGGTACTCCTTCTGGCACAGAGCCTGGAGGGGAGGCACTCACTGCCTGGCTGAAGCACAAGCAGGGGCTCACCACATAAAAGTGTGAGCTCCAGCCACAGCAAGAGAATGGGAGAACAATCCATAAAAAAGAGGTGCTGGTGAGGTACCCCAACCCCTGTCTCTGCAGATTCCCCTCGGCAGCAGAGCTCTCTCTGGATTAGGAGGTTTAACAGGGTGGGTGCCTGTACACAGCTCCACACATTGGGCTGGGAATGCTGCACATGGGAGCTGTTCCATAGGCAAGAACCAGGCTAGGCTGCCTCCCTCAGCCCCTGCCAGTGTTAACAAAGCACAAGCCCGCCAGAGCACAACCTAAAATCTGCTTCTTTTGTTTGTAAGGCAAGAACAAATGGTGATGTTTTTATGCCTTAAGCACAGCTGGGGGTATTGCTGAAATGATGTGCTTTCATTCCAGGCTATGATGGGAACTGGGCTGTCTGATTCTGCAATGTGGGAATCGCCTTTTCTCAGCTGCCAGTGAAGCTTGCATTGCACAAATAAAATGGGGTATTCCACACACACACCTGCACCCTTTCAATTGTCACTGATATTTAGCAGAGGGAATATTCAAAACATTATTCTGGTGTTACCAGATCACATGAAAAGACATCTGAGTGGAGTTTTTCCAGCAACAAACAAGAAACAAAGGCAGGATTAAAAAAATGTTTTGCTACGTATACTGTCATGATTTTTTTTTGGTGAATATATATATATATATATATATAAATAAATGTTGGGATATGAAGAAACAAAGAAAAAGAGCAGGCAAGTGTGCTACCATAAAATGTAGCATGACTTGTTACAGAACTGAATGTTACAGGGTCAAGCATCAGGTAGGGACATGTGTTGGGGACTAGGATGGTACTTACACTTATTACTGAGGTCAGTGCATATTTTCCACTACCTTATTTAACATGGGATCAAAGGTTTGATGGGATCTAGAAATCCAGACACATTTAAAACGTGGCAGATGTGGGTAACCTCAAGTACACAGCCCATCGCCTCAGAAAGAGGAATGTTCTTGCAAATTTGACATAATCCAATTAGTTGATTCCCTCAGTGACATTTCTGCAGGCTCATGTACAGAGGGACAAGGAAAGGGAGATTTATGACAGCTATTCCTAGCAAAGGTCATTTCTTTATTAGTGAACAACCTGTCCTTAGTCATGCTGATGATGAGGCGTTGAAGGATAAGGGAGAGGCTGTGTAGCTTTAAAACTTGACAGGGAATAACAGCAATAGAGCATAGATTATCTCTCTGCTTGGACCAGGAGGACTGAAATCTCCCACCATCAGGCCAAAGCCAGAGAGCAGGAGGCAAAATCCAGGAAAAAAATAATACATGGGGATTTCTGTGGAGATTGTGAAGGAGTTTGGATGGTTCAGTGTCAGCACACCAGGGAGGAAAGAGGAGCCACAGAGCATGAGTATGTTTCTGGATAGGATGAGTGTCCTTGGTGGAACCAGCTGCTTATAAAGAACCTGGTATGGTTGCTCTGGGGAATCCCTGGTCAGCACTGCCAACTTCCCAGTTTGAGCAGCTCTCAGCATCCTGTTCCATGCCATTTCCAGAACAACACAGATGAGAGCATGCTCAAATACATACAAATACACTTCCTCGGCTGTCCTTCCATAGGCAAGGAAAGCACCAGATTTGACAGGAATATGGTTTCAGTAGATTGTGACATACACATTATATGTTTTTAAACAATAAACCAGCATCTACCTATTCATCAAGTGACTATTTTTCCTGCTTGCAGAAGAGAAGGTATTTGACACTGTACATAAAATGATGCATCATTTTTTTCATAATCAGAAGGACCCTTCTGGGAGTCACAGAAGAGTTGTTCACTCAGGTACTGACCTTAAAGGTGAGCGTTGGGTACTTTGGTGTAATTAGCTGTGCTTGTTTTCACCATCAAGTTCATAATACTGAATTAAGTAAAAATGTGACAGTTTCCCTAGACCTTGGCTCAGATCCTGAGCCACCCTCTGGAGCTGAGCTATGGTTTGAGCTGGATCACTGGCACAAACCAGGCTTGTGGCTGGCAGGACCAGTCAGGAGATCTTTGCAATGTGGGAACGAAGTCAACAGGGAGCTTCCTTGCTGACTCATCTGAGTGCTCTGATCCAAGGAAGGGGTATGGGGTTCTTCATCTATGCCCTTTTTGCCATTTATTGGGTCCTTTGGGCTGTGAGCTGCCAACAGAAGTCACATGAGCTTTTGAGTTGGTCTGGTATGAGGCTCAGTCCACTAACCTCATAATGCTGTGGTGGCCTCTAGCTTTCAACCTCCAGCTGAAGATCTTGCCCTTCCTTCCACAGTAATTCTTCACACCCTTTGAAATCTCCTAAAGCTTTCCCCAAAATTGCAAGAACTGAGGAGTGCTAGTCTTAAAAATTGTAAAATAAATGGATAATTTGTAGGATAATTGCCTATGTTATATTTCTCCCCATGCCACAAAGGAAAAAGCAGCCTTATGCTATGTACCTCCCAGGCCTGGTGTAACTCAAATCCAAAAGCTATGAAGGAAATGGAAAATGTTAATAAATAATGACGTTTGAAACACAAGTCACTGAACAAACCACCAGATCTTCTGCATTTATTCCACAGGACAGAAAATGTCTATCTCAGTTTGAGGAAAATAAGATCTTGGTCAAAAATATGTCTTAGGAATTAGCCTGAGTGCTGCACGATATTTAGGAGATAAATCAGAGAAAGTTATTTATTAACTTTTGGTAATATATCAGAATAAAGACAAGTTTTGAAATAAAATCAGCACAACTGATTACTGGACATTTCCCTAGTATGAGAAACTAGGGGTCTCCTCAGGTCCACTGGAATTTCATATTACTTTGTTTGATCCACTTTACAACTGCCAGTTTTCCATCTGGTATTTTCCAAGTCAAAATAAAGCATGTGTGTGCTCCACGCTGCATGTTTTCAGTCTGATGTGCTCTGGAAATCCTGGCCTCATTTCCCAAATCCTAAGCAGGTGATCTGCATTTAATCAGTGGATGTCTCCCTCAAGTGTGTTGGAATTACTCTGTGTACAGACCAGCTGCGAAACTGGGACAGAAACATTAAGATAAATGTGCAAAATCTTCAAAACTATTCTGGAAAAAGAGCATTTCCGAGAAACTCTGTATGAGCAGTACAACTGCCTGTAACATTTCCAGTGCACAGCTTCAGAAAAAGGAGAATCACTGCCTTTCCCAGGCAGCTCCGGTAAGGACTGAAGACTGACACGCTATAAGCAAAGGGATGACGTTTTCAATAGCCCAAATATTCACTCTCTCCGAAGTAACTTAGTTCAGCTTAGGCCTGTGGCCATCCACACAGTCAATCTTTCTATCCTTTCACTCCAGCCACTGAATGCTGGCAGCCTCTGCGATATGGCAGCACAGTCAGAGGCAGCTTAGGAGAAAGGAGGGAAGCACTGGGATAAGGAGCTTCCCAGTCCGTGGATCAGGCTTGGACTCCATTTGATTTGTCATGGAAAAGAACACAGAGGAGGACTGCAAAGCCCTGAGGCTTCGATTTCACAGCTGCTCTCAGAGCTCTACTGCATTATCTTCCCTATTTCCCTGTGCTTCCACTCGATAGATGGCTTAGTTTCTGATTTGGCCGGCTGATAGGTTTGGGATTAGCTCCCACAGATCACACAACCACCTCAGCCTGACTCTGAGATTCAGAGAATTTCAGAATCATGGCAAATGGCGCTTTGGGATCCAGAACTTAAACACACGCCTACGCGTGTCCAGGAGGCACGTGGGCAGCGAGCAGCGTGGCACTTTCTCCGCGAACCAGAATATGCCTCCGTTTAAATATCGGATCAATGCCAGAACCCAGCACCGAGCGTTTACATCTGGCTCCCGACACCACCTCAGCGACACTGCACGGTGGGAGAAG
>NW_021940754.1:2484560-2518559 GCF_001715985.3 Manacus vitellinus | reverse complement strand
TCCAGGTATCCTCCTGGCCAGCTTTGATGCCATCCTGCCTACCCTGCCTTCTCGCCAGGTGCGGCCAGCTTTTGCTTCTCTGTATTCCTAATGAAGAGGCTGTTTCCCCCTGCACCCGGCAGAGATGCTGCTTTCCGTTCGAGGGACGAGACCTACCTGGGTTTCTCCTCTCGCTTTTTACCTCCCTGATGGACCATTTCTCCGTGCGGGATGGGGAGACGTTTCAATTTCAATGTGATGCAGCGAGGAAGATGGGGAATCCTGGGTAGTAGCCAAGACCTCGGGAGATGCCCCTTCCTCTTTCATCCTCCTCTTCACCCTGGCACGGGCATTTGAATAGTAACACTCCCTTACCGGCTTCTTGGCTGGTCCTTCTCCTTGGACAGAGAAATGGGAAGGGGAAGAGTGTGTATGTGTAAGAGAGGAAACAACTGTTACACCTTTTGTCATCAAGACAAAGAACTTCATCTCCCTGTGTCCCTCCCTCTGGGTGCATATTGGCAGCACCTCAGCCACTTTGCATTGCTTCCCGGAGATGCTTCGTAGGGAGATGCTTCATAAGGATCTGGTGTGGCCCTGACCTGCCCTTTTTTGTTGTTGTTGCCAATTATGATGGTGCTGATAAAAGGACATGTTGATATGTTTCCAAACAGTCTCGTGGTTTGCATTCCTGAAATTGCTGCAGCATTCTTATTTATTTATTTAATTGGAGGGGTGGGGGGCTTGATAACAGGAAGGGGGTATGTTTTTGTAGTTTACTGTAGTTGTTTGGAAGGTACGAGGTCACGTGCAATTGTAGCACTGTAGTGTTGAGTATATTAACTAGTGCTTTCTCTCTCTGTCTTGTCTTCTAGTCCTGCAGTCTTCACTTCATCTACTGTGCAAGGAATGGTGATTCTGTGAGAGAACTGCCTTTTGATTACCTGTCTCCTGCTATTGCTTGCTGCTCCTGGCCAGTGATGAGCCATTCAGCTGGACTGGGATTTACCGTGAAGAAGGGAGAGGCAGAATATGAATTGTAGACATCCTGTCACGTTCCTCACATACTGTTTTTACTGTATCTGTATATAAACCTGCTAGTATCAAGCACACACGCTCTCTTAAACCTACATTGGTATTCACAGACTTGCTATTGTGTAAGAGGACTGGTATTTTTCCCCACTATGGCTTCAGTTTGGAAAAGGCTGCAGCGTGTTGGGAAACATGCATCTAAGTTCCAGTTTGTGGCCTCTTACCAGGAACTGATGGTTGAGTGCACCAAAAAATGGTAAGAAGCGGCTCATGTTGCTGCACAAATGATGGAGTAAGATGCTGGCGGTGAAACAGGAAGGATGTTGCTCATTTTGTATTGTTTGGTGTGTGTGCACTGCTCTTGCATCCCCTTGCCTTCTCTTGCCTGCCCACTGCAGAGGCAGCTGAGTGGGGTGCTTGTCTTTCTCAGTGAGTGCTTGCTTTGCTGTGTGGTTGTCCTGGACCTGCTGGGTTTGTTCTGTATTCTGAGGTTTTAGGCTGGCATTGTTTTTACCTTGCAGAGGAGGGTGCATTTATTAGCTTGGTGTCTGTGACATATGTGACTTAGTGGTGTGGTTTTGATTGTTGGTTTTGTTGTTTGGTTTTGTTTTTTGGGTTTTCTTTAAGTATTTCCCATGAGCTGTTTTCCAGCTGCCAACTCAACTCATCATGATGAGTGTTATCTACTGACACTGTTGTTACCTGACTGAGGCATTTGAGATCAGTCCTGGAGGTGGTGGTGGTGGGATATCTGGGGTGGATGCCAGTTTTGATTTTTGACTTTCTTACCTGAAGAGGTCATGTTTCTCCTTCTCTTGCTTGTTCCTTTCTATCTTTTAACGGGAAGAGGCAAGAGACAGGTCCTTGGGAATTGCCTTGAGGTATCTGTTTAGTCAGACAAGAATTTTGTGCAGTGGTGGTCCAGTTGGATGGCTTTATAGCCAACTAGACAGCAGTTAATGGTTAATGTTGTGGGTCTGGCAGCTCTTGCCTTTGCAAAATGAGCTTAAATAAATCTGCTAGGGAAGACTAGAAGCAGCTTTTAAATAGTCAGGGAAAGATCTCCATGATACAACTGCTGTTTTATATGTTTGGAATATTGATGTTACTGACATAATTCCTCACATTAGTGTGAGCCTGTAGTGTCAGGGGATGAAGAAAATACTTTCCAGACCTCATGGACTGAGATGTTCAAATTGCCTTGTAATAAACTGCAGCCTCCTTTCTAATACTTGGCCTTTATTCTTGTTGGCAAGTTTGGCACTTGCATTGGCTGCTTTCACTGGTTATGAGTAATTGCCTCTACAAATTTAAATTCTATCTCCTGGAGTAGGAAATCTCTGTCAAATATGCTGGAGGGCTGCTCACTGCTCTGTCTTAAAGAAACACTGTCAGTTTAAACGTTTGGGGTTTTTTAATAGCAAGTTATCTTCGTACCTAAAATGTTCTGAAATATTATTAAGAAACAGAATTGTTTTGGAAGTTGACCTTACTTTCACAGAGTAAACTACAAATAAAAACATTGTAGAAGTTGAAAGAGGCTGTTATGATTATCTTGTGGGATCTACTGTCCTAAAGAGACCAAAGAGTTTTCCACAGTAATTTTGGTTTTTCAGGTTTATTTCAGCAGTTGGGTTTATTACTTTTGATGTTCACTTTGCATTAACAAGCCTGCTTTAGTTTCATTTTCACTTTGATTCACTCGTTGCTTGAGAATTTGCAGAATGCTTCAGCACTAAAATATGAATCCTGCAGGGGAATGTTCACATCGGAATTGCAGCTAACTGTCACTTCATACACAGAAGTTCTCTTATGAAGGATCTTATTATTTTAGAAACAGCTCATTGGTTAATCGTAACTGAGAGTGCCCACCTAGCAAAATGCCTGTGTGTGAAGCAGTGGAACAGCCTTTCAAAGACTCAGATATGCAACTAATTTTTAAAAACTAGGTCATCCTTCTGAACTTTCATTTTGTGTTCTTGAATATAATTATAGGCAATATCAGTGCTTGTGTTGGTTCTGACAAAGCAACAGTATGGTGGTGAAATGTGGATGAATTCTAGGAAAAATAACAATGGGGAAAAACATCACTCACATGGTCCTTTGATTGTGAGCTTTTTGATTCTGCTTCCTCTTATTTGGAAAACCTTAACAAAAGTGTTCCTTAAGCATGCAAGCTAAAATACAATATTTCTGCCATAAGTCAAACTTTTATATGAAACAAAGGGGTAAATATTTATTTATTTTGAGAGCCTTCGACTAAATCTTTCCTTACCTTTGGAGAAGGTACAGTTTATATACATTTTTTGTGCATGCTGACAGGATCACTGCTTCATCTGTTTCTAAGTCTTGTCTCTGAGTTTGGCCCATATAAGAACAAAACAGAAGAAATGAACTCCATATGCTGTTCTTGCTGAAAGTATTCAATACATATTAAGTGTCAGTGCTGTAGTCTGTAGTTTGTTTGATTGAAATGTAGTAAGCAGTAAGTTATTTTAATGTACTGGCATTTTAACAATGCAGTGTTTCTGGAGGAAAAGAATGCTCCATTCATATTTTAAAATAAATGACAATGCAGCCATAAACACACTAGCACTGAAAAGTGTCTGTGAGCAAGGACTGTGCATGACCAAAACAAGCTGTGTGCCTCTTTGTGAACTGCTATCTTCTGTTAGGTCTACATTTGTCTGACTCTTCAGAGAAGGACTTGTGTGTTAGGATGTTTTTGTACCGATCGTTTATGGTTTGCAATGTCGAGTGTGTTTCTGGTTGGATTTAATACTCTTTGTCTCCTCTGGACTTGTATTGATTTGAGTTTGTTGTTTGGTTTTTGGTGTTTGGTTGTTTTTTTTTTTTAACTTAGTGTTTAAAATAGCTCCTGCCCTTTTTTCTGGAATTACCCTGGCTGTGTGGAAAGTTGCTACCACTCTGGTGTTGCTGCTTCACTCTTTTAAAGAATTATCTCTAGGTATAGCAGCGTTTGTCCAGATTAGGCTGAAACCTCCTTTTGTTGCTTTTTCTACTTTCTACAATTTGTGATTCTTGTCCCTACTAATGATTAGAGACAGCCACTCTCAAATGATGGCTTTTCATTGGTGGTGTGTTAGGGGGGAGACAGGTTGTGATGGAGTGTCCACTGTTGTCACCGTTCCTTATTTTTCAGATAATTAACAGTACTGAGTCACTTCTGTGGCATTTTGGCAGCTCCCACTGACCCAGACCTAATTACTGTGGCTGCTCAGTACCTCTGAAAAATTGAACACTTGGTTTATTTAGAGCCTTTCATTAAAATAAATAAACAAACAAGTGTAGTCTTGGTCTTTAATATGGATTAGTGACTTCTGCTACGGTGAAATCAAAACACTTTGCATTAATCATATAAGCACTTGATTTTTTTCTTTTTTTTTTTTTAAAGATGCTTACTTGGAAGTGCTGGAGTGTGTCATCCTCCATTTACCCTTGGAATAAGCTGGGGCAGCTCAGGATTTTCTACCCAGCCTCTCCAGTGAGCTGCAGTCTTGGCCTGAAAGGACTATATGTTGATAGGAAAGAGTTAATTTAGTGCTAATCCTCAGTGCAGGGTCATTGAATAAAACCAGAAATCAGTCTCATTCATTTTGCTTAGGCTCCTACAAAAAAAGCTGTATTTACTGCTCTGTGCTGTCAGAGCAGACTAGTTTTGTGTAGGATAGAATCTGGGCATCACTGGCAGGTGTAATGCTGTGACTTGTGCAGGGGACCCAGTTCAGTTCCTGAACATTGGTGTCAGATGCTGTTTTGAGATGCCTTTGGGTTTACTGTCAGGCTCAGCTGCCAGTTTGGAGAAGCCCAGGTCTCCTGTTGACCCTGTGTCAAGCCTGCCAGCCTGGCAAGTGTCTCTTGTGTACCCTGGAGCTCCCCAGCTGCTGGAGGCCTCTGTTCAGGCAACTGAGTCAAGGCTTGTCTGAGATACAGGCTCAGCAGAGGAGGCTCCCAGGGGGAAAGTTGTCCTTTGGACCAGAGATCAGTTCTAGTACTTGGACCTGAAGCTCTGATAGCAGTTTTATAGAGCTGCTGAAACATCTAATGCTGAACACATGAGCTCTCCAGGGTGGCGTTTGTGTTTCCTTATTGTTGTGTGATATCTTGCAAGTCAAGGACTCAATAGAGGCTTCAGATGTAATATCGACTGGTTTCCACAGAGAATGGCTTCACTTACAGAGCTGAGGTTGCCAGCTTCCTAATGTGTCATTGTCCTTTAGATGCTTTTATGAGCAAGAAAGCTGCTCACCTGAACCTGGGTACTAACTGCTTATAAAGGCTGGAAAAGAGTAAACATAAAGAGCCTTTTCTACAGGATTTGTATTCAGGGGTTGCTCGAGAGATAAAGAAGTACGATCTTTTTGTACAATGTTTGTAATGTTTGTCATCTACATGAACTGCTTTGCTTTTAAATCCTGCTTAAAACAGTGAGCCATGATGTTCTAAAAGGGTTAAACTGTTCTTATGTTTGAAAGCCTTAACTGAAGGCAGGTTTCACGTCTGTGAGGCAAGTTGCCTATTTTTGTATCGATTAGGTACGGTCTGAAGTAGGTTCTGTATTTTCAAATATACATCTTTTTCCCTTGGAAATGAAGTAAGGCTTAATCTTTTTTTTTTTTTCCAACAGGCTTTAGCCATCTGTTTTTCTCTTCTATTGTAGTTTCATAACTGGATGCTGCAGGAATCCTAAGATTTGGCATGCACTGTGCATGGAAGAGAAATGAGCTTTCTGAGATTCCACGGTTCACACTGATCTGCTTGCCTTCTGCTTTCTAGCAAACTCATCAGTGCTGAAGGCCACCAAAAGAACTGGAGTTAACTGGTTGCTGTAGAAATCCTTGATTTCCTGTACAGAGTCAGGCTGTCACATTGCTCAGTTAATTTCCTTGCTTCGTATAGTTGTTAGAGGGGATTTTGTGAGTACCCAAGAGCTTTTAATTATGAAGGGTCATCATATTGAATCTCTTTGAGTCAGTTTTGCCATGAACTGTGCTTTTTTTCATCATGGGCTTGCTCTGCTGAGTTTTTGATTGTATTGGAGTGTTAGTTATATAGGTGTACTGTAGCACTTATAGCTTGTGCAAGGAAGGCACCATGCAACTTCTTCTGCAGTTTAGCTTCTGTTCTCCTCTCAGTTAAATGATACTCTGTCCTTATACTTTTGAGATCTGATGCCACACCAGATAAACCCTATTTGCAAATATGCTTTAGCATTTTCTTTTCCTTTCCAGTTTTAACTGAGGACTTTTTGAGGACTTAAATTGTGTCTCAAACTTACTCTTTCCAAATAATCACTACCAGCTGCCTTACAGCTGTCTTGTTCCTTTCTTTCTGCAGTCAATTAAAACAGTCTTACTGTCAATACACAAAAGCAGTTCTCCTCTGTCACCTTGCATCTCTCTTCTTTGTATCCAAAAAAAATCTGTGATTGCAGAAACATAGATTTGCTCCTTTGGACTCTCTGCCTGACTTCTGTCAGGAGGTTGTCTACCAATCCTGACTCTTTTAACACCAGCTACTTTCCTTCCCTACCATACCAAGCTCGCCTCCTAGCCCTTTTTACAGCCTTGGGTCTGTTCCATGGACCACAAGTTAGGAATTTCTTGTCAAAATTGTTGGCTGCATATTGGCAGCAAAGAGATTTCAATAGGAAATCTGCAGGTATATGTGAAATCTTTGTTGCTGCTGACTTTTTAGGTCATCAGTGCTGCTTACTTACACCCTTTTTGTATTTGCCACAACTTTTTGAGAGTATTTATAACTCTGTGTCCAATTCCTAAAAGACAGAAACAGGCACAAAGTTTAGTATCTGTAAGGTAGAAAGATTTGTGTTTGGTTTAAATACTGGTTCTGAATTTTATTTTTCTCTGAGAGACAGAGTTCTTTTCAGCAATTCCTTGGCATTATTTACTGCCCTAGCAGTAACAAAAATAATTATGAAAAGCAGAAAATGTTAGATTATATCCAGGTGTATCTTAGTGTATTTTATTCATTCAAGGAGACATCCTCACCCCTTTAACTGACCACTAAGTTATGTTCTAACACAGCTTTATTTTTTGAGAGAGAAACTGCGTAACTTCCTCACAGAGCTTTTCAAACAAATAAAACCTTGCTCTGTTCCTGCAGGCACTGTGGTGCACACACGCACTAAAGTGCATGTACTGTTTGTTTGAACCCAGTGGACTTGATCTGGAATAAAGAATTTTTTGGGGGGTTTTTTGCAGGATTGGATCCTTGTGAATACTCTTTTCAGCGCTTTGTGTTATGAGGTTAAATAAAATGAAATATTATGACATTGTGTAGGCCTCATCTGAGCTGAGTCTTCAGTCTCTTAGACTGCTCAGGCTGTATAGTGCCAGTCTGCTGCTTCAATTAGTTTTTAATTGGTTGGAGAGAGCTGAAGTCCCTTTCACAGTTTAGTGTGAATAAGTAGAGGAGGAGGAGGCTGGTAAGGTTGACTAAATCTGAGGAAACTCTTCTTATAAAACAAACCCTTCAGTTAGGGTAGTAAAAGCATTCTGCTTGGGTGGCTTTCTGAGAATATGGGGGCGGGTGTGTGTGCGTGTTTATTTACTTCTAAAAGCTTTCCCAGTTTACTCTGAGGAGAGTGTGTGAAGTGTGTGTTTGTTTCCCTTGTCCCTCTCTCTCCTTTCACTCCTTGGGGTAGAAGCTGGCCCTGGCAGGCTCTTTGATACCTTGTAGGACGCTCCTGAGCCACCCTCTGCGCAAAGTCTGTCTTGTGTGTCCTCAAGTGGACTCTGAAACACAGGAACTGTGCAGCTGAACTTTTGTTCCTTATTTTAAGATATGCACGTAGCAGTGGGGTAAATAAAGCCAGCCTTGTTTTCTTCCTCTTCCTCATTTGAAAAATGTATTTCTGCAGCATTCAGTTTCTGTAAGTGCACCAGAGCCTCTCATCTGGGAAGCTGTGTGTTTTGACAGTGGAGGTGTAGGGTAGCTGTGGCTTTTGGCACCTGGGAAGGCATTGCAGGGACTTGAGGACTGCGGGTTAAGCACGAGCTAAAATTAGCAGAACCACAACTAACATTGCTGTTGTCTAAGGCTCTGACTTCTGAGGTTTTCTGGCTTCAGGAGTGAAGCGAGATGTCGCTGTCCCTAAGTAGTAGTTGTCTTGTGCCCTGAAGCAGAGGTAGGGCAGCAGTAGGGCTGTGTGGTGTGTGAGTATTAACTACCATCACCTTCAGGCCGATTTGTGAGGGGAGTGTGAGCTGCAGCAGCTGAGAAGCCTGCACACCTCTCTTATGCTGCCTGATGCAGCGGGGAGGAAAATCTGCCTGAGCGGTGAGATGAGCCACAGCTGCAGGCAAGAGCATCTTAAAATACTTCAGCTAAATCACCCAGATCCTGAGTCAGTGCCCTGTGCTGTCACTGTAGGGCTTTAAAATGCACAAGCTTTTGAGATGAATCAGAAGTGCATGCCCTTCTGAACTGTAGTTTCTAGCTGCCTGCAAACCTGTGAAAATGAGCAGTGCAGAAGTAATTCTTGTTTGCCTGTTGAGGTTTCTCTTTGTAGTGGAGAGTCATTATTGGGGGTTCTTTTTGTTTTATTATTATTTAAGGAGGCTTTCTTGAGTATTATGCCAAAGCTATGGCCAGGCTCTCCAGCTGCCTAAATGTCTGCAGCTGCTGAACTGCAATCTCTGTGGCTCTGTGTATTTATTTTAGAATAAACTGGTTTTGGGTTTTATTTCATGTGCACACTCGGTCTCCTGCAGTCATTCTGTGGGCTTTGTTTTGGGTGAGCTGCTGTATCAGCTTAACAGCACACCAGCAGATCTGACCTTTCTTTTCTGATGGATGTGTTTTGAAAAATTATTTTGGTGCTGACCAAACATCACAAGGGCAAAACAATCTCTAGTTCCAAGAACAACTGAATTAAAGCAATACGGGGTATTTTAAGACTCTCTCGTATCACATGAGTTTTGGCTCCCATGTTACCATGGTCCATATTACTACTGCTCATTTCCTTTGTGCCACCTCTGCAAGCACAGGTCACCCTTCATGTTCACTGCCTTCTTGTTCTTCGCCCAGGAAGGAATGTTTGCTTCCTTGCAGCTGTTTGACGGGCCAGAGTTGTCTGGGGCTACCTCATGGGTGGCATTGGCTGTTGTGGTGGGAGATGTGTGTTCTGATGGGCGTGCAGCTTTCCTGGGAGCATATATTCATCTCCACCTGTTGGGACAAGCCCCACCAGCTTTTGCGTAGGCCAGGCAGACAAAAGGCATTCCCTAAGTCAGCTCTGGGCTTTCCATCAGATATGTTGCTGCATGATGCCCTGAGATGATAATTGTCCTGACCTCTCTTTGGGGCTAAGACTAATGCTAATGCAGTGATGCCTTGTGTTTTTACATCCAGTGTCATAAACTGACTTTCCTCTCCCAGCTGCACTTGGGAAGAGTATTTGCATGGCCAGTAGTGTCAATATCAAAAGCTATATTAAACAAAGTAATTGGAGAATCTGGATCCTTAAATGCAGGTTGGCAGCACACTGTACACTGCTGCTTCCTCAGCTTTCAGTGGCTGCTCATTAAGTAAACTCTGAATTCCTTTGTTTATGTCAGTACATAGGAAGAGATTTAAAAGAACAGAAAAGGAGCTGTCAAAACTTTTTTCCAGCAAACATCTAATTCAGATCTGTAAATTTCCAAACCGATCTGTTGCTGATTTATCTGTGGTTGATTAGCAGAGGACTTAACCTTGACTGCTCCTGGTGACACCTGACATAATTATAGCTGTAGAGTCCCAGCTCTGGCCGTGCTGGCAGCTGGGCAAGTTCTGTTTGGCTGGTTTTTTCTAGTTGTACCTGTCTTTTATCACATTGTAGTTTGTCTCTTCCTGTAGGTAATTTGAGCAATAGTTGTATAAAGCTGTGGAAAATTTCAAGAGAACAAGGTTTTTGAACTCCTCTTTTCTCTTCAAGAGCAGATCTTAACTGGATAGAGTACTTGGAATAAGTGTCTCTTGAGTGAGTGAATTCCCCTTGCATTCCTTTATCTTTGACATGTAAGAAAATTTTAAGAATGAGAAAGTCCCAACCCATTTTTCACCACTTCCTCTCATACCACAAAAATCGAAAGAATTTATACCAATGTTATTTGGTTTTGAGGCATATTTGGGATGGCTTCTGTTTACTGTTAATACTTTTTGAAAGACATTTTTTTAAAATACCTAGAACAATGGAGTTTCCATTCCTGGTTTTGGGCTTTTTGCATGTAGAAAAGGGAATTATAAGTTGTAAGTTGTGCTTTTATTTTTTTTCTTTTCTTTATTTTCTTGCTACAGTTGTTTACTTTCCTCTGTTTAGATGGCTGCTCTGAGCTCCAATTTCTACATATCCTTTCAGGATACCAAAGCATAGACAATCTTAAAGCAGTAAAGGAATTATTTCCCATAGATTCCTTTTTTCTTACAGTAAATGGGATTTGATTTTTGAAATTTTGAACTGAAAGATCACAAAGAGTAATCTTTACACCCTGAATTCTCATAGTCACTGATGTAATCAAGGGATTTTTTGATAGAGGATTGAGAAGGCATGTAATCACCCACACTGCTATAATGGTAAACATCTAGTGCTTGAGACATGATGCCTCCTTTGATCCATAACTGTAAGACTGTCCAGTTGACTGGGGTAAAAAAAAAAGGGAACTACTCTTCTTTCCTGCTCCCACACTTCCCTTCTCTCTTTTCTGGGGGGAAATGCTGTGCCAGCTGAAAGCTGGCAGCTGCAACTGGAGAGTCCTGGAATACAGAGAGCTTGGCAAAGCATGGGATGAAGGCACTGCCCCTGACACATCACCTGCTACCTGTGGAGCTGTGGCAGCCCACTGTGCCACACTGCCTTGTCAAATCTGCCTTAGTTCCACACCAACACTGCTGTCACTTCCCTAGAGAGCCAGGACATCCCTTTTCTCTGGGCATACAACACTGCTGTGGTTGATGGGTCTGTGTTGTCAGTGGTTATGACAAGTTAGCCTGCTGTGCTGTTGTTTTTGAACCTTGGGCCTCTCCCCTACTTTTAGCTTTGCTTCGTAGGGGAAAAGCTCTTTTGTGATGTTAAAACACGCCTGAATTTTCTGTCTGGCCAGAAAATCCAGTGTTGCATTGGAAAGTTTCAGCAGACAATTTCAACCAAAGTTTGTGGGATGGGAACCTCCAGCTATTGTTTCCATGAGTTTTGTGACAAAGGGCCTCTGGACAGAAGAGTGGAGTCTTGGTCAGACCCCACGGCTGCGAGCAAAAAGCCAGTGACCTCACCCTTTATTAGACACTGGAGAACCTGCAAGGGTGAGAGCTGCTGGCAGCCCAGCCTCTCTCCCTCTGCCTGGAACTCTGGGTTTGTGTCAGTTTGTGCTTCCACGTGGCCATTTGTGCCAGTGTATTTTTGGAGCAGGGAGCTGCTAGATACATTTCTGTGTTTCTCTGCTCCCCATCTGTTCCTGCAGCCACCTCCTGCTCGAGCTGCCTCGGGAAAAGGTCTATTGCAAGGGGCCATAAAAACGGGCATTACCTGTGTTTTTAGTTTGAGTTACCCCATCCTGGTGCTTGGTGTTGATCTTACCCATCACCTGTAACTTCAATATTGTCGGTAGCATGGCTAATCCTGTGGTATCACAGCATATGGCAGTGCAGTCCCTTCTCTCCTATCCTATTGCTGCACTGGGAAACAGGAATATGGACATTTTTGCCTATAGATTCAGTCTTCTTGTCTGGAGTGGACCCTAATAAAGCATTTACAGTGTGCAAAGTCTGCTTCCTCCTGGGGAAAAAAATGCTGACTTCAGTAAATGAATTTATTTCAAACAAACTTGTTCTTAGGGAACTAGATCATGTGCTGTAAGGGGAAAGAATGATACTACTTCTTTTAGCAACAGCTGTTAAAAGGAGGATGCTTACTTGATTTGCAATTAGTGATAAAGTCAACAAACTATAATTTAAAAAAAGAAAATTATCTTGAGCTACTCTTGACTATAGTAAGACTGCAATTTACCCTGATTTGCTTGTGTTCACCTCATTGTGAGAACTGTTAGTATCTCTTATGGCTGACAAAACCCCATTAAGACCTAGAGAAGCAGAAACCTGTTGCCTTGTTACCCTCACAGTTGTCCTACCCTCCTCTTCCTCCTGTGCTGTGAGAAGACTTGGTAGGTCTTCTCCTAAGGGCTTGGTTTCTTCTTTGCTGCTGTAGGAAGCCTTCTGAAATAGTCAGCCTTGCAGGCTTTTCATGGAGGCTTGCAGGCTTGTCTTGTTTTCAGCATTGCTCAGAGATGAGCAGGATGGGCAGTGAGGTGAGCTGAGCTGATGGAGAAGCAGGGGGAGTGGGGGACATGAGGAGCAGAACACAAGGCTCTTCTCCCTCTTTGCCTGTCTTCAAGTCTGTCTGCACAGGGGGTACAAGGCAGATCCTGCTGGGTTTGGAGATACAAAAACAGTGACCTAAATATGAGCAACCAGTGTGTGAAGCAAAAATAATTATTTCAGGGAACAGCCGCAGAGCCTTCTCGTGTTTCTGCCGACATCATCTCTTTGATTAGCATGGAGTTTATTGCTGGGATCTCAACTTCTTATACTGACTGTCTCTTACAAAGAAGTTAAGGTGGGGAGTTGATTCTGGAAGTTGGTAACATGTGACAGCAAAGTCACATGTCATAATGTGTCACCTGTGCATAATATGTACAAATATATAGTTCAGCGTGTGTATATAAAATCAATGTATGTTGTTGAACCATCTCAAGAGGGAGGAAAGCCTGGATGCTGATGGTGAATAGCAGGAGGGGTGGCTGCTGCCAGTAAGGGACAAATCTTGTTCATCTTTGGTTACTCTGGGAGATTCCCAGGTGAACTGTGCTGCACATGGGCTGAACAGGGCCAGAAGTCTCACTCTCCTTACAACCTCAAGCCATCACGCTGATAAATTAAGTAACTCTGAATCCTGAAGTATTTTATGCTACTGAAATGCTTAACACTGTAGTAACCTCCAGGCCTTTGTTCTTCTGTTGAACACAATCCCCATAATCAGCTGTATTCAGATTTTGTGTTTTGTTCAGGCAGATGTTTGCTGACCCAGGCCATGTAAAATTCTTATGACAAAGTGTGCCCACTTTAAAATGGGAACTTACTGTGTCACGAGCTTTCAGACTTGATTTTGCTGAACAAGCAATATGCACATATGTGTACTTGAACCTTGTCTATATGTAGCAGCTCCACTGTCTTACTGTGCCTTTGCAATCATACAGCACCTATTCTTCCTTTATAGGCAGAAGGCAACCATACAGAAGTATGTTAACTAGAGGCATTTTTATGGAAATAGCTGCACAGCCAGCAGCTATTAAGCACTTCTGTAGCAAAATAAAGTGATTTATATTTCTGATTGTACCAGAGCAACTATTAGGGAGTAGCTTCCCTAACTGAAGCAAACTTGTTGTCACGAAAACTGTTCTGAGCAAGCCTTGATTATCAAAAATATTGTTGTGCCCCTGCTTTTTTTAAGGGAGGAGTAATCCATCATTACTCACATCTCCAAGTCTGAACCTTCAGCCCAGCAGAGCAGGTCATAGGGCAGGACAGGTGCTCAGCCAGCACTGATGGGAATGGAACAGAACTAAGGCTTTGCCAAACACAGATATTAGTGTTTCACCTTCATAATTGATAATAATCAGTTCTTTCAGAAACTGTTTTGAAAGGGAGGTTCCATCTTCTCTTGGTGAATGCTAATTAGGATTTCACCTCTTTTTGAGTGAATGTGATAGTAACAATCGCACAGTGAAAGAAGAAGTCTAAATTTAAAGTGTTCCAGTGATTCTTTTTGTGCTGAATGAAAACAAACTTCGTTATTTAAATATTTCTACCTTTTAGAGACAAGTAGAAAAAGTTTGGCTATTGATATTGTATGATATTAAAAAATTCTGAATATTCTTTTATAACATTTTGTAAGGCAGCTTTGTAAATAAAACTGCAATATGTGTCTAGCCTTCCCCAGGGCAGTTTTACTCAGTTCAAATTGATGTGATGATGATCTCTCTCTCTATTTGAACCTGGGAAGTTGGTTTTTTACATGTGTACAGTGGGAGCTTAATTTTTTCTGTCCCAGTGCAAGTTCCCAGTCACAGCAAAGAAGTTTCACACAGTACTCTCTCTCTTGCTACCCAGATGTAGCCAGAAGCTGTAGAGTGTTTTTTTGAGAATACTGAAACTAGGAGAGCTTCCAAAGCTATACAGGCTTTCAGTTACTGAAAGTTATTTGTAGTAGAGGTTATTTTTGTTTCTTATATAAATAGTTGTATGTCAGTCTGTTTAGCACCTTCTTTTGTTCAGAGCAGACTTGATAAATTCTGTACATGTTTTTTCTGTGTAGGTATTTTTGACTTGGAGGGTGAAATAAAGTCTTTGCTTCTCAATCTACTAGAGAGTGTGGTCTAGTGGTAGAAACAACAAAAGTAAAAAAATCCTGGTCTTGCACTAGGCTTCCTTTCAGCTTCCCTTGGAACTGTGCAGACAAGTCATCTTTCCAATCACTCCCTAATTCGTGTGCACAAATCACCTTACATCAACTCTTCTACATTTTAGGTTCACAATTACTTATAAGCAGGATTTATATCTCCTATTAAGGGCCAGGTGGTATCAGCTCTTTGTTCTGTGGTAATGGTGTAAAACTGCAAAACGACACTTTGCTGTGAAGAAATAGTGCTAACAATTTCTCTGTGCAAAAACTCTGCAGCCACACAGCTCCGTTATAAATGTAGTCTTACAAGACTGTTTTGTGATAGAGAAATATGATCCCCATTCTATGTCTCTGAAATACAGAGAAATTGTGCAGAAGGTGCAAGAAACCCTCTCTGTACTGATAGGAATTATATGAGCGCACATTTGTGAAAGCGAGATGCTGCCTAACTGAGGAAGAAGCTGCAAGTTATACTTCACAAACTTAGAAAGTGGCCCCTTCCTTTTTCTTTTTCCAATATGAATCATGTTAATAACGAGGTCTTTTACAAGTGTGTTTGGTCGTAGGGGTTCAGGGTGGAAACTGTTTCAGAGCAGAGTACTGAGGTAGAGCAGGACCAGTGGAGCAGAGTACGTGGGGAAAATGGGACAGGGATTCTGGAGGGGAGGTGACCACATAATCACTGATTGACAGTTGCTGATGCAGGAGTTGAAGGAAGGTTTTTGTTGTGAGGAGGGTTTTTTGTTTATTTTCTATTTGCTTCCCTCTGAGTGATGTGTAATTAAGAGTATGTGTAATGGGTAAATGTCAGTGGGGAAGGAAGTAATTTGTGCTAGGCTCTGAGTACATCCTTTCAGGAGTGATGTTTCTAAAACATTTTATCCAGTGGCGGTGATATTAGAAAATGACCATAAGAACCAAACTCCTCTTCAGCAGAGGTGATGAATGCCCTAAGCATGTAATTGCACTTGAAAGCCTACATGTTGATTACTGGAGTGCAAAAGGTTCAGGGGACCCACACTGTTTGTGTCAGATTCACTTGCAGATGGTTGTTACAGTCTGTAAACCCAAGTACTTTAAAAGAGGTGTTTATGTAGCACTAAACTAAGGAAGAGAACTTGTTAAACTCTGAAGACTTTTGGGAATAAAACTGATAGAATGGAGTTCAGTTACAACTCCAACAAAGCTGTGGCTGCATAGCAGCATGTAACCTTATCATTACTACAGTATAATCAGAACTGTTGGAATATTCTGCTTAAGCTTGTTGACTTCAATATATACATCCACTGTCTGGATTAGAATTGCTGATCTTCCCCTCCCACACCCCTTATATTGCTGTAGAATTTATTCTGTAATTTATTTTCTGCTTGAAATTTGCATGATAGCTTTTTCTTTCATATCACATCCATAAAATCAGTCCCAAAATCTAATGCTTGTGGAAGAGAGAATGTGAATATAGGGGAGAGGGGGGGAGTGACATTTTATTTCTTACCCTTGAAAAAAATGCCAAGAAATCTATGGAGTGTGTTTGTTGCTATTATTTTACTTGTTTTTTTCTCCAGCATATCTGTTCTGTGACTTAGTATAGGAACAGATAAGGTAGTACATGAGACATTTGAAATATTTATGAGGCTAAACTGCCGGAACTGCTCTGAGTTTGGTCAGACAGACTATATTCTTGTCTCTTGAGGGAAGCAAACCTCCATCACCTGTTTCAGAATTGCCAGTCAGTCGTGGCTGATTCTTGAAGACCAGAATTGTACAGAAATCCAGTGCTTCAAAGGCAGAAGAAAAACGTAGGTGCTTGTTTGCTTGTTCTATGTCTGGTGCTGTTAACAATGTGATGAAAGTGGCCACGTGTCATCTTTACCTTGCTGATATTTTTTCCTCTTGATCATTTGGACCTTTTTTCCTCCCTTTGGGTGTTCCAGCTGTAAGGTCCCAGGGCACCTGTGATCCCTGTCCATGTCCTAGAAGAGGCAAGAGGGCTAAAGGAGAGTATGGCTGAGGAGGAGAGGGGAGCCTGCATTCGTCATCAAATCCTGGGGTTATCTCGATTATGTGAGGTAAAGTGGGAAGTGGTGTGACCTCACCTTGAATATTGTGGCAGTTTTGATCACTGCAATATAAGAAAGATATAAATCTTTTAGAGAGCGTCCAAAGGAGGGCAGTGGAGATGGTGAGGGGCCTTGAGGGGAAGCTGTGTGAGGAGCAGCTGAGGTCACTTGGTCTGTTCAACCTGGAGAAGAGGAGACTGAGGAGAGACCTCATTGCAGTTAAAACTTCCTCCTGAGGGGAAGAGGAGGGGCAGGCTCTGCTGCCTTCTGCCCTCCTGTTGCTGAGGGACAGGCCTCTCTCAGCAGGCAGAGAGGTCTGGTGGGCTGCACACGTTTGTGTGCTTGCCCTGGGGACAGCTGGTGACAAGTGCCTGCAGGTGCTGCTGGGGATGGGCCACGCGTGTCAGACATGGCTCGGACACTTTGGATTTACTGTGTGTCCTGATGGAAAGGTCTTGCAGCTCAGAGCCTGGATGTGGCAGAGGCAGAGCAGTTGTAGGAGCTGTTGTGCTACTGCACGTGAGCGGAAACACATCAGGTTCTGGCATCCTCAGCTGGCACAAGGAATCCCGCCCTGCCTGTTTTGGGGAGCTTAAAGGTTTCATTGCATCTTTTCAGCGATGTGAGCTGATGTTACAAAAGCCAAATGTCTGAATCTGGTTTACACTTGGACTTCATAATTTTCTCCAGAACGCTTATTTTCATGGGCTTTGAAGTTTGAGGGTTTCGATGGCCCCAAACATCTTTCCAGGTGAACTGCATTGAAATTAATGGGTAAATTCACACCTCGTATGGTACTGTATTGCTTGTCTGTCTGCAGAACAAACGCAAACCCTGTATAGGTTAAAACTGACCACTAGCTGAGAAGCCAGAGCAGTGGGAAATAAGACTCCAAACTTGCCTGCAATGAAAGGGGCTAAAGGCTTTAGCCTAACAGGCCTCCTGTCTACCTTTGTCGGCGTCAGGTCCAACTGGGAGCTGCAGAGCCAAGGGCAGCAGTTGTGATTCCTTGTCCAATGGCTTTGGGGAAGAAAAGTGGCTGAGGAGGTGTTGGTAGTGCACAGGGTAATGTGTGAAGCAGCAAGAGCTGCTGTGCCAGCGCTCATCTGTCAAAGCTGAAGAGACAAGGTTGAATTAACAGATCAAGCTGAGATAAGTGGTCTGTGCGAGGTCTTGTCTATGCTCAGAAAGTGGAAAAGTTAAGGAGAGCTGACTTAAAGCATGTAGTGCATAAATAAAGCCTTGCTGAATGCACTCAGTTCAAGAGATCTGCTCATCACTGTGGTAGCCTGGTGATCTTAATTTTCCTGAGCGTTCTTCTGTGGGCCTTCCTGTCTTTTTGAGGCACTGGTACTGCTGGAGTGGGGCCGTGCACACACGTGTGCAGTGCTGGCCCTGCCGAGGCTGATGTTCCATCTGAGTGCTCCAGAAGGAAATATGTCAAAATTTTGCAGGCTTCAACTTTTGAGCCTTGTTCGTTTTAAAGATGAAAAGTGCATTTTGTATAAAGTATGCTGAAATATGTGGAAAATCTTATTTTGCAGAATCCAAGGAGTTTGTGCACCCACGCATCTCTATTGTCCATGTTGATGATTCTGCACATAACTGTTTTTCCCCCTCAGTGCCCTGTGTGAACTCTGCACAGCTAAAATTGATTCCCATTCCCTTGATGGTTAGTTTACAGAGTGGATTTTATTAATTTGGCTTCTTTGACCTTAACTAGGCAAATGTATTAAAATTCTGTTTTGAAATGGAATAATTTACAGCAACTTATCATAATTTCATTTACCGTAATGCCCTTCTAAAAGCTTGAAATTAAAATTTTTGCTCCTGTTTATCCTCATTTAATACCAGATCCTGCAGCACTTAATTTGGTGGGAGGTTTGTGCCTTTCACTGTAAGGACACTGTTCTTCACTTGGCAAAACAAGGTATTGCAGTAAGTTTGAGAGGCTTTGTCTTTTACTTTGAGTGGTTGGCTCTCACTTTGCAAGATTAAAAGTGTATTTTGCTCCAGGAACCAATGTAGCCTCCCTTTTTATTCACCTTTCGGCTTTCAAGGAGAGCTGCTTTACACACCAGACACATTTGTGTTTACAGATAAAAAATTTTTGAATTAGAGTAAGATTGAAGTCTAGGGTGAGACAAAAATGCTTAATCTTTTAAGCTGTGTGCGCTACGGGATAGAGAGGCTCTGTCTCTTTGTCCCTTTGCCTCTTTTAATGGTACAAGACTGGAATCCAGCCTACAAGACATCAAATCTACACAACAAAAAATCTGGAAAGAATCCAGGTATGTCTCCTGTGGCTGAAGATGTTCCTTTACAACTGCTCCATGGTAATGTCCTTCAGCTATGTAAGGCAGCTGGAACATTATCGGGCACTTCACTATAGCATGGGAAAGGTGTGGGTTCTGCCTGTTTTAAGCTGATATAAAATACCAACCATGACAGCACAGAAAGAAGGGCAACACAGTAGCCAAGGTAATGACCAGGTTTAGTGTCCAGTTACAAAATTGTTTGATGAGTAGGAAAAGGCCTCCACTTAAGACTTTGAAGGGGTTGATACTTGTATCTATGTATCTTCATTGGGAATGTAAGCAAGGAAGGGACAGTGTTCATTTTTAATAGTTTATGTCTCAACAATCCTGGGTATATAAAGGACCTTGAGAAGTGTCCTCCTGTGGGATGTCAGTAACCAGCTGTAAGCTTTTTGAAGGAGAGCAGGTACAGCTTGGTGTGCTGACAAAAATGTGAAGGACCACTTCTCTGTTTCTTCTGTAGGGATGCTGAGACAAAGAGCTGCCCTAACTCTGAGGACTCTGTGGGAGTGTCTGACTTGAGTGAAAGATATTTAGATTATTTAGAAAAATAAAAACCACAAACAGAAAATCCTGACTGGCTGAAAGACACAATTTCTTTGCTTGTTTTCAGCATCAGCACAAATTTAGCTCTACTGTAGGCACTGTATGTTTACTTTTTTAACTGAAAACCATGCTTGAAACAATCATATTAAATATGCTGTTAATTTCCAGGTTAACTCATCTTGAAATAATTAGTTACAATCTAGTTCAGATTGCTGCCAGGCATCTTACAAACAGCAGTTACTGGCAAAATCTGTCTGGGTCCTTAGTTGGTGGTGTTCTTAGGGGGTTTTTTGACCTTGAAATAGAAACGTTTCATCAATTGTGTCTGCAAATTATGAAACTTGGTATTTTCAAAATACTCTCTAGTTTTTAGAAGCTGTAAGATTACTTTTTTTACATTTCAACATAGAAATAGAGGTCTTTCAGTTAGGAATATTTTTTTTTTGCCTTTTTTTTTGGTTTTGTTTACCCTGTCAAGCCCCTAATATTGGCAGGAGATTTTGTGTAGTCTCTTGAATATCCATGACTTAACATACATTTTTTTCATATCCAATACTTGCTGCTGGATATGAGCCATGGGTGTTTGAGGGCGTTATTTAAAAGGCTCAGTCAGTTTTAACTTCCTATGAATAATAAAAATTTTTAGACTTTGGGTGTACAATTCTAGGGGAAGAACTGTTGACCTATAAGTAGAAATAATTGATGTTGTTTTTGAGATTAACTTCTGTAATCAGAAGTGGTATTTTCCCTTTCAGGAGATAACTTAGACACAGTGTAACAACTTAAACAGCTTGAGCAGGAAGAGGAGGAGTCATTCTAATTTTGCAGTCTTTGGAACAGTTATTTAGCTTTAAATACAGATTAAATAATTACACTTCTTATGGCTGTGCCTCCATCTTAAACCAGCTCTTGAAAGGCCACTGACATGAAATGGGGCATCTCGTGGAAAATGACCATGGCAGTTTTCCAGTTCCCTGGAAACCATATAAAAAAATTTTGTATATCTGGTAATGTTTTCATTAACACGCAAAAAATAATATCTTTAATGTTGACAAGCATCTACATACAGCTTACTGCTGCTAAATTTATCACATTGGCTTATTCTCAATATTTTCGTGTGTCAATATTTTGATGGTGTCATTAAGCTTGGAGAGGATGAGGTCTGTTTTTTGTTTTGCTTAGTGTGCAAGTGTGTGACTTTGGTTGGGTGCAAGTTTGAATGCGAGCTTCTTGTGTTTCTCTGTGGTGTTTTGGGGCTGTGGCTGCTTCAGAGATTTCCAGTAGCTGGTGCTTTATTGCAGTTGGTAAAATTTTCTGGTTTGGGGCTTCTGAAGGGTGGCAGAAAGGTGTGTTGCTTCCACCTGTGTCCCAGTTACTGAGGAGTGTCCTCCCAGTAACAGACTCACCTAGAGCAGGTGATTCATAATCCTGTGGCTGGTCACACAGACAAGGTGGTGCCAGAGTCAGAGCAGAGAAAGCAGTTCAAGATCTCATATTTGAACACCTTCCTTCCCCAAAAATGAGTTCATACTTCTTGATATGACCTTCTTGATATGTCTGTTATGGCCGTGGTTGAGAACACCTGACAATATTTGCAAAGTCTGGTCTCCTGGGCAGAGATAGGGAAAAAGAACTGGCATAGCATTCCATGGTTTCACTAGCCACTCCCTTCTCCTTTTTTTTTTTTCTGTGTGATATTAATTTGCAAAAGCAAGAGGAGGCTGCTGACAGATGAGGAACCTTTAATTAGAGACCTCACTGTGCATGAACCAGGAGTGCTCATGTCTCAGAATAAATATGGATTAACTCAGGGCTCAGTAAAGTCATCATTTGGAAAACTAAATGAGAGTTTGTATCACACCAGTCCTTCCACACTGCTCCTGTGGTGTGGACACAGCACACCACAGATCTACTTCTTAGCTTGTGATGTATTACACAGTGTTAGGCTACAGTCTTCTTTGGAGTGTAACTCCAGAGTTTGCACTGTCTTTGTAGCTTCAAGCACATATTCAAGCTTTTCAAATTTACAAAGAGGCAGACTGCTGTGTGTCCTCCCTACAAAAAACAAACAAATGCTGTCAGCCTTTTTTTCTAGATTGTATAACCATCTCAGTCCCATAACCTGAGCACCTGAGGTGGTGATGTGAACTTTCTCTTCCAGACAAACCCTGCAAACCGATAGTGTTCCACCCATGCTGTCCACTCAGAAGCTTTTAGTATGTTCACAATTTCTGTGTGTCTTCAGATGGTAGAAACTGCTTCGTGTAATCTAAAATATGGTCTTAAGTAATAAAGGCGAACAAAACCCCCTGGTGCTGTTGGTTTGGAAGGGAGCTTCAAGGGACATATGCTGCCAGATTCTTTTACTCCTACCTGTGCTGAACTGTAATCTTCTCTGGGATGTGTCCACGTATTGCAAGGAGAGGAGGAGGATGGAGGCATTAGTGCTTTGTAGCTTCTGGAAGTTGCTGTGTATAAGTCCTGCTGTAGACATTGGATTTTCTGTGGAACAGAAGCAAAAGCCCTTGTTCATATATCTCTGTGTGAGTGTCAAACTTGCCCAGGCAGTAAGGCAGCAAAGATCATCCTCCTCTTTAATTGCTCATGGTAGGCTATGCAGAATTTCTCAAATATATTTTAGACAAATTGGAGGAGGAAGTTTCTGTTGTGAATAGTTTAGTTTCCTAAAACTGTGGTTCTGGTGGAAGATACACACTTTTCTGCTCTGCAGGAACTGCAGAAAAAGAATTATTTTTCTCTACTGTTTCCAGACTGAAAACCAGAAAAGCCTTCTGTTTGAATGCTATTTGAAAAAGAAATAAAGTATGCAAAAGGGAATAGGGTTCTATTAAAACCAACAATGGTGTGCCAGAAAGTCTCTTGCATATTTTTTAATACAAAAAGATATTATTTAATATGGGCATTTGTATTTGATGGCTTGAAACTATGTTTCAGGCAGAATTTGTCAGTCAAAGAGTTTTAGTTTCATTATGTTTTTTACACTTTCTATCATGAGAATAAATCTAACATTTATACTCGTAGTGCTTCAAAATATGAAGAAATAACACAATAGGGCATCCTCAGTAACTCACATACGTTGTTGTACAGAGATGTTATTTTTGGTCTATAGGCAGAGGTATGAGTAGGTCATGGAACATGACTAAAATCAAAGGGAGGGTTGATGCTGTTCAGTATCCGCCTTAAAATTTTCTGCAGACTTGTATAGTCAGTGAGGACAGGAGATGAAATCTGAATTCAAAATTCCTGGCTCAAGTTTGCTAAAACTGTTTTTTCGATGATCCCTGTTACTAGTCTGTTTAATTGCCTTACACAGCAGCGAACATGGAGAGGGGCAGGTGATGCTGAGCCCTTGTTTCCTCTGAGGAAGTGCGGGATGGGTGCGCAGAGCTCTGCCTTGGGCACTTGGGTTTCACAGCACTTCACCTTCTCAAACCAGCTTTCAAATGCACTGTTATGTATGAGGTGAAAAAGTGGATTTTTTTCCTAACTATTCTGTGTTTACTCACGTGGCAGCTGCCAGGTCCCAGCTCTGCAGGGAGGAGGATCAGAGCAGTGAGTTCAGGGGGTTTGCCGCGGGTCAGGCCCCGACGGACTGTGCGGGCGGGTTTTTTTTTAAAAAAACACATTGATTTGTTGTTGTGAAAATGTAGAAGACTAAATATCCTGACAAAAGAACATAAAAAGGAAAATCAAACATCTGAGAAAGATCTGGCTCATGGGAGCTCCCTGTGAACCTTCCACTGTAAAGTGATTTTAAAAAAGAATATGCTCCACTGTTTCCATTCAGGGTTTGTCTGAATGGCCCCATTAACCTGTGCTCCTTCCTGCCAGTCGGCCCGAGTCCCCTGAACTTACTTGACTGGGGAGGTTGGTATCACAAGCAAGCTTTCCTTAAGCAACTCTTGGGGGTTTTGGTATTGTTTGTTATAGAGTATTGGGTGGTGTGTCTTACCTGTGGTGTGGTAAGGTTGTGTAGTGTAAATCTGTGGACTAAGCATTGCTGGAGTAAAGGTCTGCCTAAGGGGAGTGTCTATGATTATAAGAGAGTGAGATAAGAAATCCACTTGACCCTTCTTGTGCAGTACTCCTCCTGGGGAGAAGCAGGGCTAAATTGGACCAGGAAAAGAAAGCTTCCACATGGAGGGCAGCTGGATGTGGCATCAAATTCAGGGACTAGTCAAGGCATCCTTGTGTTACTGCCAAAAGGACATTAAAGAACACAATTTATGAAGACAGTCAGTTTGTGTATTCTGCAGTATAACATTCTGTTCCAAAAAGCTTTAGGAAAAGATTTTACTAGGTAGGTTCTGTAGAGGTTGTTTTGCTCAAGATTCTTTGCTGCAATAACTCCTTGAAAAATTAAGTCAAATCTGTCCTTGTCGCTTCTTCTGAATAATGGATGAACTTGGGCTTTGTTTAATTCAGCTCATTCTGCAAACTTCATTTGTGTTTGGTTTAAGAAAATCAAGTAATCAGCAGTACATACTACACATTCCACTCTGTCTTGCAAATAGATGCTGTGCAGATTCAGTAGGTCTGATTGCACTTGTAAAATAGGTCATAGTGTCTTGCCTTTTCCCTATTTTGTTTAAACCAAGCAAAGGCAGACTAGAGCTTCTTTTGAAAAACAAAGCATAATCTCGAGATGTAAGTCTTGTAGAGGCCAGTTTGTTTAGCTGCAGATATATTAAAAAAACCCCTAAAATCCATCTCACAGGGAAAATTTTGGTCTTTCTACAGCTTGTGTCATCTTGAAAAAACCTGTAGAGACCTCTGGTGGGAAGAAATGAAGGCAGAATTTTCTGTGTTAGAAAGTGAAGATGTAGAAGTGGACAGACGGTGTCCTTTTACTTTCCCTGTTTTAATGATTCCTCTTTTGAAATTTCCCAGCCTTGCTAAGACTGCTGGGTGGTTTCAATGATGGAAGAACAAACTTTGCCTTATTTTAGGGGCTTGATGAATGTTCCACAGTGAGTTGGGCTGGGAGACTGCTGTTTTGGTTCAGGTAGTCTGACATGGTAATGCTGTGAGATGGTTGAGAAGTCTGTGCACAGACCTTACCCAGGAGTCCTTAGCTTCTACTGTGGAAGTTAGGGTGAGGTGGGGAAGAAAACCCCCCACCCTTCCTGAAATGTAAAACTTCATCTCGTAACTTCATCTTACAGTTGTCTCAGAGGGGTTTTATCTGCACTGCATTTGATTTTCTCGTTATTGTCTCTGGCTCTTGCAGTCAGTGCTGTACCTTCACTCTGCAAGAGGGCTCATTTGGCAAGTGCATCAATCCATGACATCATTCCAACAGTGTCTCCAGGCCTGGTTAAAGCATCTGCAGCACTTGACTGCACTCCCTGCAGTTGTTGGCAGCTGTGAAATTTCATTGATTGTGACCAACAGGAAATTCTGAAGGAAAAAAAAGCTTAGTACAAAGCTCAGGAAAGGCCTTGGCTAATGGTAATACATGGTATAGTGTAGGTCCCAGTGCAGAAGAGTGCTTTTCAAAGTAATTATCTGTAAAATGAGGAAAAGTAAATTAATGGTGGTGCAGAACCAACCACATTTATTTTTAAGAGACCATTAGAGAGCCTTGATAGCATTTCAGCAGTTGTGTGGGAAGCTGTGTGCTGGTGGGGTGGGAGGGTTGGTTCCTAATGAAAATCTTGCCTGGTGTGCACAATGCAGAAGGGACAAAAGGTTATTTAAAAAAATTCTTATCAGAAGTACTTTGACATTAGTCCTCAAGTAATTATTTTTATCCTTCAATAGGTGCATCTGCATGCTATTGTGCTAACACTGCTGCCTCTCTTATTAATTATACTCTTATAAGCTTGCTTCACAGGAGTAATCTAGCAGCCTGTACAAATTAATGCAGTTCAAATCAAACATAGTAAGTATAAAACAAGCTCAGCTGAAAAAAAAAAAAAAGGAAAAAGGGAAAAAAAGGAGGGGGAAAGGCAAAACCTAACACTTAGGCAATTTGATGCCAAAACAAACATTCAGGCTGTAGCTGTGGAGTACATACAAAAAAGGTATCTTTCACTTTACAGGCATTTAGAGGTTATTGAGTGTTTTGAAATGTAATGATACCTTGTTACGAAAAATACTCTTACCTGTTTTCTTACCTTTCAACTAAAGTTAGTTAGTCATTGGTCTTGCCATTGGCTTGAGTGGTCCTAATTAAAGTTAAGTGCATTTGCAATTCTTTCCAACAACCGATTCTAAACCCGAGCCTTTTACAGTTTTTTGTAATTGAACCCTGAGTTTGGTGGAGAAATATGTCTTGGTTCATGTTATCAGCTTCTGCTAAAAGGTTTACAAAACAAGAGTTAACAGGAGACTGATACCTTTCATGTCCTTCTTTCACAAATGATGTTTGGAGAGTTCTGCAATCAAAATATTGTGCCAGATATTTCCTGGAATAATCAAACAAAGCCCCGGAAGACCTTGAATCTTGCACAACCTCCTTTTCAGTTGGTAAAATTTTCAGCGTACAAGGGTTTTTTCAGTATGTAGAATGTTTTTATTACTTTATTTCTGATTCCAGTATTATATATATATATATATTTTAATCAGTTGTTTCAGTGGGAGAATCAAAGATATCAGAATCATGGCTTCCATCTGATAGAAAAGCTGGCATGGTTTTGAGTTATAGGTGTTTTATACATCCGTTTTTTAAATCCCACTTTAGTTGCTTGGTATGCAGGGCATCGATGAAGCTCTTTTGCAGAGCCACAGACTGTGAAATCAGAGTCTTCCCTGCTTCTTTGCTAAGTTTCACTTGTCAGTAATAAAGTAAGTTTACCACTGTAAATTACCTTTCTTCAGGAATAGTTTCTTGTGAACCACACAAAAATGAGTAAACGCCGACCACAGGTTTATGATAGGCTTTATAAAACACCATCTTTTGGATCCAAACTGGACCTTCCACTGGATCCCTGCTTTTCCCAGTGGCAGTGTCTGATGTCCCAGTGCTGATGGCTTCCTTCAGCCCCACTCCCAGGGAAGTGCTGCTGCCTTGCCAATGCTGACATGGTGGGAAATGCACAGCATCCCCAAGGCAATTGTGGTAGATTCCAGTAAATACTTCTACTGAAAGGTCAGTGGTGTGGGATTGTATGGATTGAAGCAATTAGTGTGGAGATGTAGCTGTTCAGCTAAAACCCAGTTCTTTTCCCCTGCTCCAACTGCATTGTCTTAAGGTTAGCAGTGTGTTATTCCTTACCTTATGGATACTGGCTTCGCTGGATAAGTGACTATATGAAAGCTCATTTAAAGAAATGAGAATTGTTGTTTGTGCAGCACAGGAAATTAATTAGTAATTATTTTAATAGCTGACTATTAGGTTTTGTTCAGCTTGCACCATTGTGGATTTTGTATTTGGAATGATCTCCAAATTTACTTTGTAAATGTATAAAAGATACTAAAACTGGTCTTCAGTCTAATTCTTCTGAGGTGATTTTATTTGCTTTAATTATTGGCTAATGAGCAGCTGAGGTTTATGGTGTTAAAGGAGGGGGGAAGTCTGAAGTAGGAAATACTACCTATTGAATTCAATGAGAAACATGCACTGTGTGATTTTGGCTACTTCCTAGCACTGAGACATCACTAATAACCTTGAATGCAAATTTGCTGATTAAAAATATGAGCTGGGCTTTTTCTTCTAAAAGTGTTTTGGCATAGGAGAACAAGGAACAGACTGTGGAAGTAAAGGTTGCTCTTGGTTTTGCTTGTACAACAATTCTATGGAGATATTTAGAAATTGTTGGATTTGTGACTTTTTTGAAGAAAATCCCTTAGAAAAACTGCTGTGCTTACTGTTTGGTTTCAGTGAACATGTGGTATACATAGTGGGGACACTCATCCTTTGGGATGTTTGCTTCTCTTCCCTTCTCTCCTCACTCCATTTTGCTAATTTTTCTGTCTCTCTGCTGTGATGACCTTCCTTGTTTTTTGTTTTAGTGAAGTACCTCTGGATGTGGATTTCTCTCATACTTGAAGCTGAAGGAGCAACTTATGCTCAGTACTTCACAATATAAATATATGATTATTAAGCCAGTTGAGTTTTCATTTGAAAAGTTAGGATAGAAGTGTGGGATTTTTTGGATGCATCTTTTAGTAATGATTTCAATGCCCCCCGTGATTTGTTTTGCTTCAAGGGTTGCACCAGTGTCTCAAAACTCTGAGTAGCAATGTTTTTCCAGGCAGAGTTGCAGGTTGAGTACTTTTAAGTGGAGATGTGAACTCCATTGAAAATCATTTGTGGGTGGATTTGTAGTTGGGCTTGATAATGGAATTCAGGTTGTCAGCCAGAAAACAAAGCTGGAATGGAGTCAGGAGTCTCCAGAAGAGGGATTATGTGTCTGGAAGTGGGACCAGAATTGTGGTCATCATGCAATGGGAAGTGTATCGTGGGAGGGAAAAAAAGGTCTGGGAGTTAACTCAATATCAAAAAACACTCAAACACAACTGTAAAACTAATAAATATGCAATAGGGCTGTAACTATTAACCAAGAAATAACTCTTAATAAAGTTAAAGAGAAAATAATTTGTACTGGAAGTGTCCTTTATTGAGGTTTCCTTCTGCATTCATTAAAAATGCCAAATGAACAATTGCTTGGGAAGCCACACTGATTTTCAACATGTTTGTCCTTTGGAGTAAAAGTTGAGGTAGTGCTGATTTATCTGTCTGGTCATCCAAGGAGATTTTGAGGGGGAATAGAGGACTCAATTTTTGTATTATTTGTGTTATTCCAGTAAAAAAAGTAATCCTTCGTGTAGGAAAACCTGAAATTACCTGTTGTTGGGTTTTTTTGTGTTGTTTTGGTTTGGGGTTTTTTGTTGTTGTTGGGGTTTTTTTGGTTTGGTTTGGTTTTGGGGGGTTTTGTTGGTTTTTTGTTTGTTTGTTTTTGCTTGTTTGTTTGTTTTTGTTGGTTTGTTTTTTGCTGCTTAGCAGTACCTTTTCAATATGTCTGCATAGAAATTCCAACTAGAATTTGCACTGATGTTTATTTTGGGTACCAGATTGTTTCCAAGGTGTCTTTATGAAGTCTGGATCCTGTGGATCCTGTTCTCTGCCCCATGGAAGAGTTTCTGCTCAGGTGTGCTGCTGGCTCTGGGGAGATGTCCACAGGCAAGGAGAGCAGGAGGACAGTGATGACATTACTGTGTGGATTGGAGGACAGCCTTTTTCTATAAATACATGTTATTTTTCCTGTTAAATGACTGATGCTGTCAGTGGTTTTCAGATGAGCTATTTTTAAGACATCGTGTTATCCACTAAGGATGTCATTATGTGTTGCAAGAGTTTTAATATAAACTGTTTACATATTGATCTTGTTGTAAATTAAGCTGTTTCTTCTTTATCTTCAACAGGCAGCCAGATAAACTAGTGGTGGTTTGGACAAGAAGAAGCAGAAGAAAATCCTCTAAGGTTAGTTGATTGCTTAATAAGTCCCAACTTCAGTGAGAAGCAGGGTCAGCTCTTTGAGGGACTGTTTTTTTTTAATGTGGGGAGCAGCCATATAAATGAGAAATATTTTAATTGTTGCCTTTTCTTTTTAACTCAGTTTATCCATAAAGCTCAGAATAAGCTGCTGTTGATATCAGTGCTAATTTATGGGAACTCAACTCCAATTTCAGCTTTGGTTTGTTGTTTAGCAGAACTGTATCATCATCAGTTCAATTTCAGTTATTAATTGCTAGACCTAATTAGAAAGGACTATCTGTTTCACTACTACAAGTGTATTAAAAATAATTAAAAAAAAAGTAACAAAGAATCTGACATCCCTGCAATAGGCAGATAAAGTCTGAATAAGATGCTACTTCATAATTCGAAATGCTACAAATAAAAAATAATAATTGCAGGCTCTTTCAGCCCAGCAGTGTATCTCTGCATTAAATTTTTACATTTTACATCTATTAACACTGTGAGAACACCTGTGAATTTGTGGTTTATGACTAAGAACTTGTCAGCCTGAGGAATGGGAAGTCTATCCAGTGTCTGGACATGCATAAGTTTATCTTGCATGGGGGGCAAGAGTGCACACTGGTTTCCTCCCTTCCCAGGAGTATCTCCACCTTCAGATGACTCAGTCTTACTCATTCCCTTTCCCCACACTGTTGCCTCGTATCTTGATTGGGCTTATGGCAGGTTGTCTTGTCAGAGGGGAAATTTTGGAACTTCTAATAATTCTTAATCACTTCATTTAAAAAGGAGATGGTCTAAGCTTCTTTTTTGGGGGGTTATGCATGTGACACAAAATGATACTTCCAAGAACTCTGTGATGGCGGAGAGAGGGCACCCACGATATAGAAGATATCTTGAAATAATTATTTGTTGAAGAACTAAAGTATTTAGAAAATGTGGTATAGAGTTTTCTACCCTGCTCAGGAGAGACTTTGAGGTTCTTTTTTTAGTGGTACTCCTCTTTTTCTGACTTCTCTTTCTGATTGTCATACGTATTTGTTGCATTTTGTCTTTTAACTCGAGGTATAAGTTATTCTAAGCTGCTTTAGATAAAGACTAGTTACTGACTGAAAGTGACTGCACAGCCTAAATGCCTGCTCCAGTGTGTGCTTCCAAAATTCTGCTTTAGGTTATGAAAACCCAAAGGTGTTACCTGGTAAGTAAACAAGGCTGTGAACTTAGTCTGGCACCTTTTCCAGGGTAACTGTTCCTGTTCCATGTTCTGTACTCTTCAAGAAAGCCAGTCAGACTGTTCCTCTTTCACTGAAGGATATACTAGTTCAAGTTCCCTTGAATTTCTGGTGTGGTGTGTATCTAGGCAGTAACTGCTGATGTGTGGTGTCTGATGTGGCTCACCCTGTGATAACTTTTCTCTTTTAGTTTCATTTCTGTAGAAGAGAGAGAAAAGGTATATTAAGCAGTTAAATGCAATGCTTACCCAAGCATTGTAACCCTGAAAAGCTTGGTGAAAAACAAGGTATTTGTCCATGAATGACTGCTTTGTTGGGGTTCAGAATATGTTCAGAAGCAGAAGCCCTAACAAAAGTCCATCAGGGCTTTGTGAAATGATGGGGGTTTGCCTGTTGTTTTATAGGATCCAATGGCAGCATTTCCCTGAGGTGAGAGGATTTTCTGACTTTAGCTCAGCTTTTTGGGCTTGAAGTTTTTTCAGCTGGGCCGTGAAATTCCAGGGCATGTCCTCTCTTTTGGTCACCAGGCAGTAGAAGCAACTCTTGAATAAACTGGCAGATTTGTCTGAGACTCATAAAAGTCTTTGGCTAACTAATTAATTCATGTTTAGTAAGACCCCCCCCTTTGAAAAAGGCTGAGTGGCCCTGAAACCTTGGCAGAGATAGTTAATTCTAAGCTTAGGTAGTTGATGTGATTTGAGCTGTTTGGGTCAAAAACTGTAAATCAATAAATGTTCTTGATCTCTTAGTCATCCTGCCAGTAAAATACTTTATTCAACATAGTTGTTCCATCTAATTGCTTTATTGGAAGCAAGTCAAGTGAATATTTCCTCTTATTTTATTTTTGATGGACACTGGGTTCAGTGAGTACAAAACATTAATAATTGTCTATGTTTTTCAGCTTCTTTGAGAAGGAGGAAGAGAGGGATGAGGTCTTAACTTACTGAGAATATGTTGTAAAGGCTTCTTTGGAGGTTATGATTTCTGAACTTTTCGGATCATTAAGGATTATAAGGGATAACCCTAACAGATAGTTCACAAACTCGCAGAATGGTTGAGGTTGGAAGAGGCTGCTGGAGGACATGTGGTCCAACACCTCTGCTTAGTAGTGTCAGCCAGAGTGAGTTGCTCAGGACTGTGTCTGGACAGCTTTTGAGTATCTCCAAGGTGGGAGTATCTCCAAGGTGGGAGACTCCACAGCCTCTCAGGGCAACCTGTGCTGGTGCTTGGTCACCCTCATGGTGGAAAAAATGTTCCTTGATGTTCAGAGGGAACATCCTGTTTCACTTTTTGCCCATTGCCTCTTGTCAATGGTGCTACTGGGCACCACTGAGAAAATCCTAAATCAGTTATCTGTGCACCTTCCCTTCAGGTATTTATACATATTGATAAGGTCCCCCTTCTCCCGAGCTTTCTCTTATCCAGACCAGTCCCAGCTCTCTGTTTTTCCTCCTGAGGGATCATCAGTCCTTTAAACATTTTCATGGCCCGTTGGGTGCTTTTCAGTAGCTCTGTGTCTCTTTTGTACTGGGAAAGTACAAGAGATGTATTAACTGAGAATGGGGTGTGGCTTGGAAAATGGTGCTATGGACACATGCTGGGACTGGCCTGCTCTAACTGATATAATAAGATACCACTGAGCTGAAAGCTGAGTTTGTGATGTCCTTTGAAGCCCTTATTTTTGTAGGTTTCTATGATTTTTGATATGCCTCTTGGCCCACATACTTTCTTTCCAGGTAAGCTACAGTGGTCCCTTTATTAGAATAAATAATAGGAGACATCATGTGCAGGAGTCTGAATATTTTACTTGTTACTGTGGGAAACAGAATAGGAGCTGTACATGTGTTAAATTACAGTGAGTTTCAAAGTGTTGCAAACGAAAAGTGAACAATCATTTAGAAAGAGCATTGAAATAGCAGAATGATGGATGGATGGATCCAGGACCATAAATATATCCAGCACTTACTGACCTTAATGCAGATTTAAGTTACTTACAGTTCTATTTTGGGATCCACTCTCTGTAGGCAAGTCTGATTTCAAATTTCATGAGGTAATTTCAAGACAACATGGCTCTGTGTGGTTGGGCATATTCATTGTATGTGCCAGGAGCTGACAAAAATGGTGATTTGCAGTTTTGCTATACTTGGCAGAATTTCTGTGCAATCCTAAAACCAAAATGAACTTTCAGCTTGGGGAGGGAGGGAGTTCACCTGTCTACTGGTGCAAAATGTAGTCTGTTCTCAAAATCAGGTAGACTCTTCAAACTTTATTTAGCCTGTATGTTGGCCACCAGGTTTTCAGACCCTGGGCTTTTGGACTTGCTTTTGTTTGGTTTGTTTTGGGGTTTTTTGGTTCTTTGTTTGGTTTTTTTTTTCTTTGTGTTTTTTCGTTTTGGGTTTTTTTTTTAGTGATAGAAGAATGACTTTGTTCTATTGTAGAGCAAGGGAAAAACGTGTTGTAAATATGTTTACCTTCACTTCACTGAGATGCTCTCGAATTTCCAGGCTTTGAACTAAGAAATTTCAGTTTGAAAATAGATGTTGCCATGATGTCAAGGAGGTACTTTCTACTATTCCTGTGAACGTACACAGGCTTATAGTTGAATTATGCACCTCTGAAGAATCAAATTTGCACTTGCTTCTGAGAGCCTGACAGAATTATTCTTCAAAGATTCTTTTTGTATCAAAGTGAAAAAAGGTGTTTTGCCTGTTATTTCAACAACTCTGCTGCAGGTTTATCAAAAATTGCTTAAGGAGAAGGAACAACTCTGGGTAGAGGGAAAGAACTTGAACAGTAAGAATTAAGAGCCAAGAGAAGCAGAGGGGCAGGGTGTAGAAAGGTTCCCTTGTTGGACACAAAAGTAGCCTGCCCAGCCTCTTTTCAAGGCTATACCATCAATAAAGCAGCACTTGGGTCACCTGTTTTGCTGTCCTTGGCAATCTCTCTGGCTGCTTCATTGCCTGGTGCCAACCCTGCCTGTCACTGTCAGGTTCTTCACTGGCTGGAGTCCCAAAGGCATGTTGTGACTCTGACATGCTGGTGACTGTCCAGGACCAGCACAGTTCCATAATGCCACTCCTGTGGCTTCTCAGTTTTTTAGTAAAGTAATAAAATTGTGTTTTGTTGCAAGTGTAAGTGGTCAGAATCAGGATGAGTCATTCTAATGGTTGGTGGATGCATTTTAGGCATATGATACAGTCTTTAGTAGGGCAATGGCAAATGGTTTTCCTACCACATTGCTGCCTTGTTGAGCAGACAGTGATTAGGGAGAACATAAGGACTGAGTGGTGAGCAAAACTGCTTTGTCCATAAAGAAGTTGGAGGGTGTTACAGAAGGTGTAGGACATGAACAGAGAAGACTGCCTCACTGTTCTGTGGCTAAATGCTGCCTCAGGGAGTTCAGTTTTGTCCCATCCTCATGTACAAAGCTCCTGGCTGAGGCTAGGTAGAGTATTAAAACTAGATTTGATGTATCTCTCCATTTTTTTGTGTGCCAGACATAGGGACTGACAAAAAAAGTCTGCTTTGCAAGACAAAACAAAGGTTGTTTCATGCTTAATCCCTCTAAAGTGAGGGTGTTGCTGATTTAAGCAGACCTTGCTAAATTAATGGAAACTGGTTATTCTTTCCCTGCTTGTAAATTTGGGGTCGTAATACCCTTCTTTTTTCCAGGGATCTCATAAAGTTGACTTGCGGTGACATTCTGAGGTGCAGTGATGGCAGTTCCCAGAAAACGATGAGAGAAATAACTTTGCATTCACAGTTATATGTTTGTTTGTTTGTTTGTCTGGGTTTTGATGGGGTTTTTGTTTGGTTGGTTGGGTTTTTTTGATAAGAAGCCCTCTAGATAATGTCAGATAATGCTTGATGAGAAGAAGGGCAAGAAGCTCATTATCTGAGCATCATCTGTTGC
>NW_021940754.1:2332993-2482040 GCF_001715985.3 Manacus vitellinus | reverse complement strand
TTGTCTCAGAGGGGTTTTATCTGCACTGCATTTGATTTTCTCGTTATTGTCTCTGGCTCTTGCAGTCAGTGCTGTACCTTCACTCTGCAAGAGGGCTCATTTGGCAAGTGCATCAATCCATGACATCATTCCAACAGTGTCTCCAGGCCTGGTTAAAGCATCTGCAGCACTTGACTGCACTCCCTGCAGTTGTTGGCAGCTGTGAAATTTCATTGATTGTGACCAACAGGAAATTCTGAAGGAAAAAAAAAGCTTAGTACAAGGCTCAGGAAAGGCCTTGGCTAATGGTAATACATGGTATAGTGTAGGTCCCAGTGCAGAAGAGTGCTTTTCAAAGTAATTATCTGTAAAATGAGGAAAAGTAAATTAATGGTGGTGCAGAACCAACCACATTTATTTTTAAGAGACCATTAGAGAGCCTTGATAGCATTTCAGCAGTTGTGTGGGAAGCTGTGTGCTGGTGGGGTGGGAGGGTTGGTTCCTAATGAAAATCTTGCCTGGTGTGCACAATGCAGAAGGGACAAAAGGTTATTTAAAAAAATTCTTATCAGAAGTACTTTGACATTAGTCCTCAAGTAATTATTTTTATCCTTCAATAGGTGCATCTGCATGCTATTGTGCTAACACTGCTGCCTCTCTTATTAATTATACTCTTTTAAGCTTGCTTCACAGGAGTAATCTAGCAGCCTGTACAAATTAATGCAGTTCAAATCAAACATAGTAAGTATAAAACAAGCTCAGCTGAAAAAAAAAAAAAAAGGAAAAAGGGAAAAAAAGGAGGGGGAAAGGCAAAACCTAACACTTAGGCAATTTGATGCCAAAACAAACATTCAGGCTGTAGCTGTGGAGTACATACAAAAAAGGTATCTTTCACTTTACAGGCATTTAGAGGTTATTGAGTGTTTTGAAATGTAATGATACCTTGTTACGAAAAATACTCTTACCTGTTTTCTCACCTTTCAACTAAAGTTAGTTAGTCATTGGTCTTGCCATTGGCTTCAGTGGTCCTAATTAAAGTTAATTGCATTTGCAATTCTTTCCAACAACCGATTCTAAACCGAAGCCTTTTACAGTTTTTTGTAATTGAACCCTGAGATTGGTGGAGAAATATGTCTTGGTTCACGTTATCAGCTTCTGCTAAAAGGTTTACAAAACAAGAGTTAACAGGAGACTGATACCTTTCATGTCCTTCTTTCACAAATGATGTTTGGAGAGTTCTGCAATCAAAATATTGTGCCAGATATTTCCTGGAATAATCAAACAAAGCCCCGGAAGACCTTGAATCTTGCACAACCTCCTTTTCAACTGGTAAAATTTGCAGCGTACAAGGGTTTTTTTCAGTATGTAGAATGTTTTTATTACTTTATTTCTGATTCCAGTATTATATATATATGTATTTTAATCAGTTGTTTCAGTGGGAGAATCAAAGATATCAGAATCATGGCTTCCATCTGATAGAAAAGCTGGCATGGCTTTGAGTTATAGGTGTTTTATACATCCGTTTTTTAAATCCCACTTTAGTTGCTTGGTATGCAGGGCATTGATGAAGCTCTTTTGCAGAGCCACAGACTGTGAAATCAGAGTCTTCCCTGCTTCTTTGCTAAGTTTCACTTGTCAGTAATAAAATAAGTTTACCACTGTAAATTGCCTTTCTTCAGGAATAGTTTCTTGTGAACCACACAAAAATGAGTAAATGCCGACCACAGGTTTATGGTAGGCTTTATAAAACACCATCTTTTGGATCCAAACTGGACCTTCCACTGGATCCCTGCTTTTCCCAGTGGCAGTGTCTGATGTCCCAGTGCTGATGGCTTCCTTCAGCCCCACTCCCAGGGAAGTGCTGCTGCCTTGCCAATGCTGACATGGTGGGAAATGCACAGCATCCCCAAGGCAGTTGTGGTAGATTCCAGTAAATACTTCTACTGAAAGGTCAGTGGTGTGGGATTGTATGGATTGAAGCAATTAGTGTGGAGATGTAGCTGTTCAGCTAAAACCCAGTTCTTTTCCCCTGCTCCAACTGCATTGTCTTAAGGTTAGCAGTGTGTTATTCCTTACCTTATGGATACTGGCTTCGCTGGATAAGTGACTATATGAAAGCTCATTTAAAGAAATGAGAATTGTTGTTTGTGCAGCACAGAAAATTAATTTTTAATTATTTTAATAGCTGACTATTAGGTTTTGTTCAGGTTGCACCATTGTGGATTTTGTATTTGGAATGATCTCCAAATTTACTTTGTAAATGTATAAAAGATACTAAAACTGGTCTTCAGTCTAATTCTTCTGAGGTGATTTTATTTGCTTTAATTATTGGCTAATGAGCAGCTGAGGTTTATGGTGTTAAAGGAGGGGGGAAGTCTGAAGTAGGAAATACTACCTATTGAATTCAATGAGAAACATGCACTATGTGATTTTTGGCTACTTCCTAGCACTGAGACATCACTAATAACCTTGAATGCAAATTTGCTGATTAAAAATATGAGCTGGGCTTTTTCTTCTTAAAGTGTTTTGGCATAGGAGAACAAGGAACAGACTGTGGAAGTAAAGGTTACTCTTGGTTTCGCTTGTACAACAATTCTATGGAGATATTTAGAAATTGTTGGATTTGTGACTTTCTTGAAGAAAATCCCTTAGAAAAACTGCTGTGGTTACTGTTTGGTTTCAGTGAACATGTGGTATACATAGTGGGGACACTCATCCTTTGGGATGTTTGCTTCTCTTCCCTTCTCTCCTCACTCCATTTTGCTAAATTTTCTGTCTCTCTACTGTGATGACCTTCCTTGTTTTTTGTTTTAGTGAAGTACCTCTGGATGTGGATTTCTCTCATACTTGAAGCTGAAGGAGCAAGTTATGCTCAGTACTTCACAATATAAATATATGATTATTAAGCCAGTTGAGTTTTCATTTGAAAAGTTAGAAGTGTGGGATTTTTTGGATGCATCTTTTAGTAATGATTTCAATGCCCCCCGTGATTTGTTTTGCTTCAAGGGTTGCACCAGTGTCTCAAAACTCTGAGTAGCAATGGTTTTCCAGGCAGAGTTGCAGGTTGAGTACTTTTAAGTGGAGATGTGAACTCCATTGAAAATCATTTGTGGGTGGATTTGTAGTTGGGCTTGATAATGGAATTCAGGTTGTCAGCCAGAAAACAAAGCTGGAATGGAGTCAGGAGTCTCCAGAAGAGGGATTATGTGTCTGGAAGTGGGACCAGAATTGTGGTCATCATGCAATGGGAAGTGTATCGTGGGAGGGAAAAAAAAGTCTGGGAGTTAACTCAATATCAAAAAACACTCAAACACAACTGTAAAACTAATAAATATGCAATAGGGCTGTAACTATTAACCAAGAAATAACTCTTAATAAAGTTAAAGAGAAAATAATTTGTACTGGAAGTGTCCTTTATTGAGGTTTCCTTCTGCATTCATTAAAAATGCCAAATGAACAATTGCTTGGGAAGCCACACTGATTTTCAACATGTTTGTCCTTTGGAGTAAAAGTTGAGGTAGTGCTGATTTATCTGTCTGGTCATCCAAGGAGATTTTGAGGGGGAATAGAGGACTCAATTTTCGTATTATTTGTGTTATTCCAGTAAAAAAAGTAATCCTTCGTGTAGGAAAACCTGAAATTACCTGTTGTTGGGTTTTTTTGTGTTGTTTTGGTTTGGGGTTTTTTGTTGTTGTTGGGGTTTTTTTGGTTTGGTTTGGTTTTGGGGGGTTTTGTTGGTTTTTTGTTTGTTTGTTTTTGCTTGTTTGTTTGTTTTTGTTGGTTTGTTTTTTGCTGCTTAGGAGTACCTTTTCAATATGTCTGCATAGAAATTCCAACTAGAATTTGCATTGATGTTTATTTTGGGTACCAGATTGTTTCCAAGGTGTCTTTATGAACTCTGGATCCTGTGGATCCTGTTCTCTGCCCCATGGAAGAGTTTCTGCTCAGGTGTGCTGCTGGCTCTGGGGAGATGTCCACAGGCAAGGAGAGCAGGAGGACAGTGATGACATTACTGTGTGGATTGGAGGACAGCCTTTTTCTATAAATACATGTTATTTTTCCTGTTAAATGACTGATGCTGTCAGTGGTTTTCAGATGAGCTATTTTTAAGACATCGTGTTATCCACTAAGGATGTCATTATGTGTTGCAAGAGTTTTAATATAAACTGTTTACATATTGATCTTGTTGTAAATTAAGCTGTTTCTTCCTTATCTTCAACAGGCAGCCAGATAAACTAGTGGTGGTTTGGACAAGAAGAAGCAGAAGAAAATCCTCTAAGGTTAGTTGATTGCTTAATAAGTCCCAACTTCAGTGAGAAGCAGGGTCAGCTCTTTGAGGGACTGTTTTTTTTTTAATGTGGGGAGCAGCCATATAAATGAGAAATATTTTAATTGTTGCCTTTTCTTTTTAACTCAGTTTATCCATAAAGCTCAGAATAAGCTGCTGTTGATATCAGTGCTAATTTATGGGAACTCAACTCCAATTTCGGCTTTGGTTTGTTGTTTAGCAGAACTGTATCATCATCAGTTCAATTTCAGTTATTAATTGCTAGACCTAATTAGAAAGGACTATCTGTTTCACTACTACAAGTGTATTAAAAATAATTAAAAAAAAAGTAACAAAGAATCTGACATCCCTGCAATAGGCAGATAAAGTCTGAATAAGATGCTACTTCATAATTCGAAATGCTACAAATAAAAAATAATAATTGCAGGCTCTTTCAGCCCAGCAGTGTATCTCTGCATTAAATTTTTACATTTTACATCTATTAACACTGTGAGAACACCTGTGAATTTGTGGTTTATGACTAAGAACTTGTCAGCCTGAGGAATGGGAAGTCTATCCAGTGTCTGGACATGCATAAGTTTATCTTGCATGGGGGGCAAGAGTGCACACTGGTTTCCTCCCTTCCCAGGAGTATCTCCACCTTCAGATGACTCAGTCTTACTCATTCCCTTTCCCCACACTGTTGCCTCGTATCTTGATTGGGCTTATGGCAGGTTGTCTTGTCAGAGGGGAAATTTTGGAACTTCTAATAATTCTTAATCACTTCATTTAAAAAGGAGATGGTCTAAGCTTCTTTTTAGGGGGGTTATGCATGTGACACAAAATGATACTTCCAAGAACTCTGTGATGGCGGAGAGAGGGCACCCACGATATAGAAGATATCTTGAAATAATTATTTGTTGAAGAACTTAAGTATTTAGAAAATGTGGTATAGAGTTTTCTACCCTGCTCAGGAGAGACTTTGAGGTTCTTTTTTTAGTGGTACTCCTCTTTTTCTGACTTCTCTTTCTGATTGTCATACGTATTTGTTGCATTTTGTCTTTTAACTCGAGGTATAAGTTATTCTAAGCTGCTTTAGATAAAGACTAGTTACTGACTGAAAGTGACTGCACAGCCTAAATGCCTGCTCCAGTGTGTGCTTCCAAAATTCTGCTTTAGGTTATGAAAACCCAAAGGTGTTACCTGGTAAGTAAACAAGCCTGTGAACTTAGTCTGGCACCTTTTCCAGGGTAACTGTTCCTGTTCCATGTTCTGTACTCTTCAACAAAGCCAGTCAGACTGTTCCTCTTTTACTGAAGGATATACTAGTTCAAGTTCCCTTGAATTTCTGGCATGGTGTGTATCTAGGCAGTAACTGCTGATGTGTGGTGTCTGATGTGGCTCACCCTGTGATAACTTTTCTCTTTTAGTTTCATTTCTGTAGAACAGAGAGAAAAGGTATATTAAGCAGTTAAATGCAATGCTTACCCAAGCATTGTAACCCTGAAAAGCTTGGTGAAAAACAAGGTATTTGTCCATGAATGACTGCTTTGTTGGGGTTCAGAATATGTTCAGAAGCAGAAGCCCTAACAAAAGTCCATCAGGGCTTTGTGAAATGATGGGGTTTTGCCTGTTGTTTTATAGGATCCAATGGCAGCATTTCCCTGAGGTGAGAGGATTTTCTGACTTTAGCTCAGCTTTTTGGGCTTGAAGTTTTTTCAACTGGGCTGTGAAATTCCAGGGCATGTCCTCTCTTTTGGTCACCAGGCAGTAGAAGCAACTCTTGGATAAACTGGCAGATTTATCTGAGACTCATAAAAGTCTTTGGCTAACTAATTAATTCATGTTTAGTAAGACCCCCCCTTTGAAAAAGGCTGAGTGACCCTGAAACCTTGGCAGAGATAGTTAATTCTAAGCTTAGGTAGTTGATGTGATTTGAGCTGTTTGGGTCAAAAACTGTAAATCAATAAATGTTCTTGATCTCTTAGTCATCCTGCCAGTAAAATACTTTATTCAACATAGTTGTTCCATCTAATTGCTTTATTGGAAGCGAGTCAAGTGAATATTTCCTCTTATTTTATTTTTGATGGACACTGGGTTCAGTGAGTACAAAACATTAATAATTGTCTATGTTTTTCAGCTTCTTTGAGAAGGAGGAAGAGAGGGATGAGGTCTTAACTTACTGAGAATATGTTGTAAAGGCTTCTTTGGAGGTTATGATTTCTGAACTTTTCGGATCATTAAGGATTATAAGGGATAACCCTAACAGATAGTTCACAAACTCGCAGAATGGTTGAGGTTGGAAGAGGCTGCTGGAGGACATGTGGTCCAACACCTCTGCTTAGTAGTGTCAGCCAGAGTGAGTTGCTCAGGACTGTGTCTGGACAGCTTTTGAGTATCTCCAAGGTGGGAGTATCTCCAAGGTGGGAGACTCCACAGCCTCTCAGGGCAACCTGTGCTGGTGCTTGGTCACCCTCATGGTGGAAAAAATGTTCCTTGATGTTCAGAGGGAACATCCTGTTTCACTTGCCCATTACCTCTTGTCAATGGTGCTACTGGGCACCACTGAGAAAATCCTAAATCAGTTATCTGTGCACCTTCCCTTCAGGTATTTATACATATTGATAAGGTCCCCCTTCTCCCGAGCTTTCTCTTATCCAGACCAGTCCCAGCTCTCTGTTTTTCCTCCTGAGGGATCATCAGTCCTTTAAACATTTTCATGGCCCGTTGGGTGCTTTTCAGTAGCTCTGTGTCTCTTTTGTACTGGGAAAGTACAAGAGATGTATTAACTGAGAATGGGGTGTGGCTTGGAAAATGGTGCTATGGACACATGCTGGGACTGGCCTACTCTAACTGATATAATAAGATACCACTGAGCTGAAAGCTGAGTTTGTGATGTCCTTTGAAGCCCTTATTTTTGTAGGTTTCTATGATTTTTGATATGCCTCTTGGCCCACATACTTTCTTTCCAGGTAAGCTACAGTGGTCCCTTTATTAGAATAAATAATAGGAGACATCATGTGCAGGAGTCTGAATATTTTACTTGTTACTGTGGGAAACAGAATAGGAGCTGTACATGTGTTAAATTACAGTGAGTTTCAAAGTGTTGCAAACAAAAAGCGAATAATCATTTAGAAAGAACATTGAAATAGCAGAATGATGGATGGATGGATCCAGGACCATAAATATATCCAGCACTTACTGACCTTAATGCAGATTTAAGTTACTTACAGTTCTATTTTGGGATCTGCTCTCTATAGGCAAGTCTGATTTCGAATTTCATGAGGCAATTTCAAGACAACATGGCTCTGTGTGGTTGGGCATATTCATTGTGTGTGCCAGGAGCTGACAAAAATGGTGATTTGCAGTTTTGCTATACTTGGCAGAATTTCTGTGCAATCCTAAAGCCAAAATGAACTTTCAGCTTGGGGAGGGAGGGAGTTCACCTGTCTACTGGTGCAAATGTTGTCTGTTCTCAAAATCAGGTAGACTCTTCAAACTTTATTTAGCCTGTATGTTGGCCACCAGGTTTTCAGGCCCTGGGCTTTTGGACTTGCTTTTGTTTGGTTTGTTTTGGGGTTTTTTGGTTCTTTGTTTGGTTTTTTTTTTCTTTGTGTTTTTTCGTTTTGGTTTTTTTTTTTTTAGTGATAGAAGAATGACTTTGTTCTATTGTAGAGCAAGGGAAAAACGTGTTGTAAATATGTTTACCTTCACTTCACTGAGATGCTCTCGAATTTCCAGGCTTTGAACTAAGAAATTTCAGTTTGAAAACAGATGTTGCCATGATGTCAAGGAGGTACTTTCTACTATTCCTGTGAACGTACACAGGCTTATAGTTGAATTATGCACCTCTGAAGAATCAAATTTGCACTTGCTTCTGAGAGCCTGACAGAATTATTCTTCAAAGATTCTTTTTGTATCAAAGTGAAAAAAGGTGTTTTGCCTGTTATTTCAACAACTCTGCTGCGAGTTTATCAAAAATTGCTTAAGCACAAAGGAGAAGGAACAACGCTGGGAAGAGGGAAAGAACTTGAACAGTAAGAAGTAAGAGCCAAGAGAAGCAGGGGGGCAGGGTGTAGAAAGGATCCCTTGTTGGACACAAAAGTAGCCTGCCCAGCCTCTTTTCAAGGCTATACCATCAATAAAGCAGCACTTGGGTCACCTGTTTTGCTGTCCTTGGCAATCTCTCTGGCTGCTTCATTGCCTGGTGCCAACCCTGCCTGTCACTGTCAGGTTCTTCACTGGCTGGAGTCCCAAAGGCATGTTGTGACTCTGACATGCTGGTGACTGTCCAGGACCAACACAGTTCCATAATGCCACTCCTGTGGCTTCTCAGTTTTTTAGTAAAGTAATAAAATTGCGTTTTGTTGCAAGTGTAAGTGGTCAGAATCATTCTAATGGTTGGTGGATGCATTTTAGGCATATGATACAGTCTTTAGTAGGGCAATTGCAAATGGTTTTCCTACCACATTGCTGCCTTGTTGAGCAGAGAGTGATTAGGGAGAACATAAGGACTGAGTGGTGAGCAAAACTGCTTTGTCCATAAAGAAGTTGGAGGATGTTACAGAAGGTGTAGGACATGAACAGAAAAGACTGCCTCAGTGTTCTGTGGCTAAATGCTGCCTCAGGGAGTTCAGTTTTGTCCCATCCTCATGTACAAAGCTCCTGGCTGAGGCTAGGTAGAGTATTAAAACTAGATTTGATGTATCTCTCCATTTTTTTGTGTGCCAGACATAGGGACTGACAAAAAAGTCTGCTTTGCAAGACAAAACAAAGGTTGTTTCGTGCTTAATCCCTCTAAAGTGAGGGTGTTGCTGATTTAAGCAGACCTTGCTAAATTAATGGAAACTGGTTATTCTTTCCCTGCTTGTAAATTTGAGGTCGTAATACCCTTCTTTTTTCCAGGGATCTCATAAAGTTGACTTGCGGTGACATTCTGAGGTGCAGTGATGGCAGTTCCCAGAAAACGATGAGAGAAATAACTTTGCATTCACAGTTATATGTTTGTTTGTTTGTTTGTCTGGGTTTTGATGGTTTTTTTGTTTGTTTGTTTGGGTTTTTTTGATAAGAAGCCCTCTAGATAATGTCAGATAATGCTTGATGAGAAGAAGGGCAAGAAGCTCATTATCTGAGCATCATCTGTTGCAGACGGTGAATGAGGCAAGATTTGGTGAAAGTAACAGCAGGAATATTTAAGGAATGTGTCATGAATGTGTATGTGTGAAATTAAACTTCTTAAACAGCTAGCCCAGTGCTAGAGAATCTGTGGTGAAAATGAGGGTTTTTTGCTCATTTTCCAAGCTTACAGTCTTTCTGTAGCTTTTTAACCGTGATGCATATGTACACAGATGCACAACTGCAGTTGTAACACGTGTGCATGCTGATGAATTGAAGACATTCATGGGAAGACCTGTGGGAATCTGCTGGGTTCCTTTTCTGCTCTAAAGGGGCACTGACAGCAATGGGTTGATCAAAGGCTGCCTGGGGTTTCCAAGGCTTTGAACTTTCCTCTTTGGCACGTGCTGGGTTTTTTGGACTGCATCCCAGGGCAGGAATGTTGTTCTGATGCCCAGCCTCTTTAACTGGTGGGCCAAGCACAGTGGTTTCAAGATGATCATGGGGATGCAAGCTGTAGTCTGGAGTATGGTCTTTAATTTGTCTCCCTTTGTGATACTGAATTGTGGTACAGAAGAAAAGGAAGAAGCAATTCACAAACTGCCCGTTGAGGTTTCCCTGGAGTGGGGGAATTAGCAGCTTTTCCCAGTCCATTCTTTTTCCAGTTAGGTCCACTAGCAGCCAGGTCATACTGAGCTCTAGCTGTCCCCGGATGGCTTTGGTGGGACTCATTACACAGAGCAAATTGGAGCAATCCTCACCCTTCAAAAGACACACTGGAAGCACCAGAGGAAGGATCTGGCTGCTTAATGTCAGCTCTTCCTCTTGAGTTATTATTTTTTTTTTCTTTTCCTGTGTAAGTGTTCTGCCTGGATAACACTGAAGAAGAGGGATTATCCTTACAAGCTGAGCTGCCCTAAGCACTGTTGGAGCCAGTTGAGCTCCTGCTTGCTTCTTGTGCCCTGAGCGGCCTGTCACACAGACAAGTAGCAGAGCTGGTCTGATCACAGCCAGCTGGCAAAAAATTTTTCAGGAAAAAGAAAATCAGCTGTTTGCTGGCTCACAGTAAAGCCACTCTTGGGGACTGCAGGTGAGGAATAATGGTGGGTCTGTTTCTGGTGGCTTTTGCTTTTAAAAACCAATATTGACAGCCTTGCTATAAGGACATATTTTTGATTCATAAATATAAACCGTTTCATAATTTTCATCAGGCTCAAAATATTATTGTCAGCTCCAGGATCTTACGGTAAAGTAACATGCAATTGTCCTGCACAACAGAGGCAGGATGAGGCAAGGTGGTACTGAAGGAGGCAGAGAGCAGATGAAGCATCTGGAAGGGTAGGCTCTTGAAATAATGTTATACCAAGTCTGTCTTTTCTCCTTTGCTTGAACTGGACAGTTGTGATGTTCACATCACAGGTGGTGGATTGCAAAGTTGGCTGTCTGGATTGTAACTGTTGTTGTTTCAAAGAGAGAAAAAGAATCTCCAAACTGTATAGCCTGAAGTGCCCCTGTGAGTCTGTAGGCTCACCTCCACAGCCTTTCTGTAAGAGATTTCCTCCTCTGCCAGTCACCACTTTTGTGCCAGAGCAACACCGTAGGTTGGACTATGTCATTCACAGCCCTATTTATAGGGTACTTCAGCAGCCCCTCCTGTAGCTCCTGTTTCCTGATTTAAAAGAGCTTTCATGCTATATTGTCTCCTCTCATTTTCTACTGGCAGTCAAAAGGGAAGAGTTGCCTTTTGCCTTGAAATGCAACAGAGCACTTCTGCTTCTATTTCCAGACCACGGCTCTCATCCCTCAGATCTCGGAGACAAGTCGGGGAAGGGGAGGGTTGTGGGTGAGGCACCCGCTGCTGGCAGTCACTTCTGCTTAGCTGCTCTTGCCTTGACTTCCAAGTCAATGGGAGATGGCTGGTGAAGACTAATAGCAAATGAGGAAAAAGTGGGCCTGGGAGGCACAACCCAAGGGGAAATGGAGTTAGAGGTGAGGATTAGAGTGGAAACGTACTGTGCGGGTGCAGCACCTTGCCTTGGCTGAGCCCTGACAGCAATTCCCTGTCACCTGCAGAGGTGGCCTGATCCAATTCATGTGTAAAAGTCAAGGCTTATAATTTGGGAGTTGAAAAGGTTTTTTGATAGAGGCCAGATGTAACTTCAAGAAACTGCAGCATAGAAGTGCCTGACAGTAGAAATGTTGCATTAGAATAGCAGTCAGCATCTTAATTTCAAATTACCCTCCTCTTTCTCCTCCTTTGCTTTCCCCTTTTGCTTTCTCCTTCCCGACAACCCAGACATTGTTTTGATGTTATCTTTTTCTATCATGCTGTTTGTGTGATACAGTGTTTACTTTTCAAAGCCAGAGGAGGACTTAATAACATTCATGATCACAGAACAGCTTTGCTTTAAAAGCTCATTAGCTGGGGCTTGTCTCCTGGTTGTTGCTTTCCGTGACAGAAAAACACATATATCCGTTTATGTTTATTGAGTCTTACTGACTTTCCTGGTGGGAGGAAACGCTGATAAAGGGCTTGAAGTGAAGCATTGACTGCACCGGTGAATGCTCATTTTCTAGCTGGGTTTTTTTTTTAATAGATGGAACAAGGGATTCTCAGCTGAGCGGGCTGGCAGTGCCTGGACCTTGGACAGCAGAAGTTTGACATAGTTGTCAGTATTGGCCAAAACCAGCAGGAGAGCACAGGTTTCAGACAGACCATGAGCTCCTGTTAGTTTTGTGAAAATTGGTATCTGGAAAGAGGATGGACTGCTCCTATGGAGGAGGAGTTGATTTATCTTACAAGACGCTACCCAAGGACAGGGTAGCCGGCAGATGAGCGTGTGCCTGGCTCTGGATCACTGCCTTGGGTCTGCTCAACGTCATCGGGCAGGCTGAGAGCGATGCAGAGGGCTGAGGGTTCTGTGGGAGGGAGACACGAGCTGGAGCTCCAGTGGCTGTGGTGGGGATGGCAACTACTGTGGTGTGTTTTGCTGCTCACAAAATATCTTTTTCATATAAAATATGCTTGTGGAGTAAAGCTACGGACAGTGTTGTTTGTTCAGTTATTCAGAAATTCATCCAGGCCTGCTTTGGAATCATGAGATTAGGCTTCAGATAACAGTAAATAGATTGGACATTCTTTCCTGATAAAACTTTCACAAATCTCTAATAATACACCTGCTCTGTAACTGTTACTTGTGCAGTAACATCCTTCCCTTATTTGTCTTATGGCATCATGAAATAGATTTAAGTTGAGCTTGGAAAAAGGCATACATATTCCAAAACAGAAATGCTCACACCTGGTGTGTTTTGGGACTAGCCATACTGATACTCAAAGGTAGATCAGTTCTCAGTCTATTTAACTGTTGGGTTTTTTATGTTTTCTAGGTGTAGGTACCGCAGCATATTAATTCTTAAAAACTTAATTGTTTTAGTAACATTATAAGTAATTGTTTTCACTTTTCTTTTCTGAAATAAAACTTCTGTTTAGGTGTAAATGTGATTGAGTCTGCAGTATGTGCTGTACACAAAATAAAAATAAAGCTCAGCTTGCTACAGAAGTTCTGACCTTACAGCTTTAACTTTTGCAAGGCTCCGAGTATGCTGACCTGTTCTATGTAATAAAAATGCAGAGTTTAGGACCTTGTGAGTTTTAGTACAGTGGAGGGGAAAAAAAAGCCTGCTAGTGGTCTGAATTTCCTTACTGTCATTCTTAATCATGTCCTTTGTAGTGTTCAGTAGAGCCATACATATAAGAATATGACCTTTTTGGAGGCAGTGATGTATTACTTCTACCTACATGCCTGGGGTCCTGTGGGAGTTGAGTCAGCACTTTTATAATGGCTTTAAGACAAGTGTTTCTTTTCTTCCTTTAGGCTCACAGCTGGCAGCCTGGAATCAAGAACCCATACCGCGGGGTGGTGGTATGGCCTGTACCTGAAAATGTTGAAATTACTGTGACTCTCTTCAAGGTATGTTTGGGATTTTTTTAAAAGCATAATCTTTGCTATTTCATATGGAAACAACTATGAACAACATATGAAAAATTCTGTCTGGAAATGTCAGATTATGATCACAAGGTCTAATCTTGCAGGGTTTAAGTCGTTAACTGCAAAACCTGATGTCCTCAGTTTAAATCCAGGAGAGAGGGATGGTCTGTTCCCTGCCAGAGCTTACTTTTGTAGTTTAGTTAACGGGCTGAAAATACCCATTGAGCTGATTATGGCGAGTCATTGGCACAGAATTCAGTACATGTGTAACTGTGCACGTAGTACATGTGTAAGGACTTGGCATGGGTTATAGTCTGGTTGGTTTTCTTTAGATACTGCAAGCCAGAAGCTGTCATAGCAGTAATATCTAGACTTCCTTGTTCAGTTGCAGTGCACACTATTGGCTAAGAATCAGAATCCAGCTCTTAATTTCCCATTATTTAGTATGCCACACAAACATCACAGCACTTATGTGATTGCAACTGTAAGAGTGGATGTGGAGTATTTGCGTGGTACAGATAATTATAAGATTTTACAGGGAATTTTTTTTTTTGGAACTGCATTTTTTCTATTAAAAAAGAAGGCTGTTTCTGTGGCTGTGAAGCAGGAGGAGGAAGTGATGCTAGAATTTGTTTCCTAATATCATTGGGCAAGGCCTGTCTGCATAAAGATAAACAATGCAGCTTTGCACGTGTGACAGGGTAGGAGGCTACCAGGAAGCTGAAGATTTCTGGGATTTTTATTCCATTAATTCTTTCTTGTTCTTAATTCTGGTGCCTCCATCTACACTCTGACTGTTCTTATTTATAACTGCTCCCTTTACAGCTTAGGGCAACAGTAAGTTACTTCTTTCTAATTAGTAATATTTGTATTTCTTTGTCTTGGGGACTCCTCTGAGTAGCTGCTTGGATGTGGCTTTTGATTAGCCTTAGAATGGGAATTTATTACTTGGTTCATTAAACCTGAAAGAGGGGAGGTGTCTTTTTTTGTTTTCCCTCCTGTCTTTGGGATTAGCCATGAACACAAACTTTTTAGGTTGACAGTGATGCCAACTATCATAAATTTGTTTCTCTTCTTAGCAAACACACAGTCTTCAACTGAGATTCAAAAATTCACTACCAAAAATTGTTTGCTACAGGGACCTCTAATTGGATTAAGAAACTTAACAGCATTATGTGACAAGGCTACATGTCTGTATAATCTGAACATGATTATGCAACACAGTAAATGCTGCTGGATATTTTCAACATTTAAAGTGAAGCAGAAATGTACACAATTCTTGATTGTGATTGCAGTAAAATGTGAAGAATGAGAAAGTTTCTGTTGGGTCTCTGTGATACTGTGGTTTTGGAGTTGAAGTATCTTCCAACCTTCTCCTACCATCCCACCTTTTTATTTACACTTGCACTGCTCGTGTGTAGAACAGCACAACTTTGTTAGTTGTGTAACTGAGAGCGAGGGCCAGGACCATCTAGTGAGGGGACAGAAGGGCCTCTGGAGCCAGTGTCAGGTATTACTACAAGCTTAATGTTATCCAGCACTGATTCTGCAGGCACATCTGTTCACTGGACTTCCTCCTCTCCTGCCAAAACAAGCCTGCCTGTCACAAGAATTGTTCTGGGAGGAGAGGTAGGAGTGTGAATAACTCCAGCAGCTGTGCCATCTGAAAATGGTACCCACTGATCTCCAGGGGAATGAACCCTGGCTTTTATAATCAGAATATTGAGATCATAGAACCATCATACTGTCAGGTAGCTCTTAATGTAAAATCTGCTCTAATTGATCCTCTGGCTCTTCTAGCAAGAGTGCCTATATGTGGCCAAGCACACCTTTTCCTCTGTAAGGGTATGCAAGTGTGGCACAGAGTAGCTGTTTGAACAGGCTGTGTGATGCACCAGGAGCACTGTACCTGTGTGAGACCAGCAGCCTGTTGGAGTGATTGAGCTGTGAGGGGTAGGGGATTGCAGGCAGAAGATGGTATTAGCCCAGTATAGGCTGTGCCCAGTCACCTGATGCCTTTGTTGGCTCAGCGCTAAAGTGGCACTTCAGCTGTAGTGCAGGACATGTCCTAACACCCACATAGCTGGCATATGTACCATAGCTGGTACATTCTGGGCAAAGACAGTCAGAAAGAATTAGCTGTTTTTCACACAGCTGATGCATTGTCTGGTCAGCACTGGAGCAGCGAGAAGTATGTAATAGCACACTGCAGCAGCCTTTTTGGGGAGCTGACTTGAAAATCGAGTATTTATATTGTTCCTTCATCTAGGAGGAGGGAGACAAAAAGCCTGAAAATATTAAAGCTCAGAAAAAGAGACAGCTCGTCTTGCTGTTCTGTAAAAGTCCTTTTTGGAGCCACCGCCCTGCGAAGGCAAGTGGCTGTGGAAGGTTTGGCACTTTGCAGTATGTACACTTTAGCCTGGCCATGCTGTTTAACAAGCAGTAGTTGTTCTCTTTCACTGCCACCTGAAAAGCAAAGGGAAGCTGCTGACTCCTTGTCCACCCTGGCAGAGCTCACCGATGGGAGCTGGCTGCCCTGACAGGGCTGTGTAGCAGTCACAGATAAGGAACGAGTGCAGTGGTGCTGTTGGAAATGGCAGTGCAGGAAAGGGAAAGAGTGGGCTCCAGATAGACAGCTGTGTGTTGTGGGAAATGATTCACACAGTAGTGGCAGTGCATTCGTAAGTGGCTGTTGAAATGTGTTGCTGGTAGGATTAGGAGATAAGTCAGGGTTTCAAGTGCTGATGAGAATGTTAAGAGTATCCTCTCCAGTGGACACTTGAGAGCTGCCTAACAAAGTGTCTGTGATCAGTCAACAGATGAGATGTTCTGCATTATCTGCACATCCCTGTTTTGGGTGTTAACTTGTTTCCAAGCAAAGTACTAAAGAGACTACAACCTTCCTTTAGAAACCTTTAATTTCAAATAAATATAAGCTTTTTGTTTTAATTAATTCTGTGCTGCTGGTAAAATTTCATAATGCTCTAGAGTCATGTGGGGAAAAGCATCATATGGATATATGGATTCAGCTTCCCTTGACCAGCTTTAGCTCCTGCCCATGCAGCCGCTGAAGTGCTAATTGCATAAAAAGTTCCATCTGTTCTGAAAGTTTAACTTCTTCCTTTACCATGCTCCACACTGGTCGCTGGTTATGCCTTGGGTTTTTCAACCCAACTGGGGAGAAAGAAAGATCATGAAACAATTAGCCTATTGTGCATTTAAAATCCACGATTTGTAGTGCTGTCATGGAAAGATTCACAAATGCCAGAAAGGCCATAGCTGAATTTCCATTTTTTGTTGTTTCCATGGTTGCGCTCCAGAATTTTATTTTCTTAGAGTCCCTGCATTAGCAAATTTTAACTACCACATATGAAAACTTGTATACTTTTCTGTGGTTTTTATGTACAAATACAGATCTTTATGAACTGAGAGAGATTTTAAATGAGAAATTTTCACTGCCAAGCAAGCCCAGTGCTTTTAGCAAAGCTAAATGAACATCAGTTGTACTGTGGGGATTTAAATTGCAACATCATTATTTTCTAGCTTAAAAGCAAAGTGAACTTCCCAAGCAAAAATGTTTGTTCTTCTGGAGTAAGCATGGACTTTGCTTTATTGGATTACAAAAAACACTTGTTTTGTTGGTAATGTACATGGTTTATCACACTAATGTACAATTGCAACAACAGGGACAATTATCAGCTTTTAATTACAGAGTTTGAAAAAGACATTTTTAAAGGCATAGCTTTCTAAGCACACAAAAAATACTCAGGAGTAAAATAAAAATGAAATAGATGATCAAAGCATACTTGTGTTGTTGAAAATATTCCTGTCCCCACATATACTCAGAATAAATCCCTGTCATTCTTCTTGAAAGCCCAAGCCAATCATGCTTTGATTAGAAAGTAGTAACTAGCCATGCACTGTCAGGAACACTGCAGCAAAGCCAATACATTGTCTCAGGGAAGGGGAAAAAAACCCCTAAACTAACCCAAAACTTCTTCATTAAGCCATTTCTTGTAAGCAAAGAACAAATTCAGGTTCAGAGCATACTTGTTTCAGTTTAGGAGAGACCAGTGGCTTGACTGGACACTATGGAGAATACTCCGTGTGAGGGAAAAACAGTTCCATAGACAAGGTGTTGTGTGCCAGATATAAAAATCATAAGCCCAAGGAAGTGAGCACATCTGCACATTGAAAAATTAAATGTTTAAAGATGTAAAAGATTATGCTCTCACTAATTTAAAAAAAAGGTCATTCAGTCTTTCTTGCCTTTCTAGCCCAGAGGCTTTCCAGGAAAGTGTGAGCTTGGTGTGCTGATGCACAGGGATGTTTCTGCCGGTCTGCTCAGAGCTCTCTGCTTTCTGGCAGCTCCAATTAAAGCTGATCACAGTTGTATGTGATTTTCTAGACTAATCAGACCTCTGTAATCAGCACTGAATGGGAGAAGAATTGGGTCAAATTTTGAGTCTTCTGCAGCTTCAAACAGCCAAGTACAAAAGCTGGGGACAGATGCTGGAGTACTTGGAGCATCTGCTGCAGGCCACTGGTAGAGGAAGATCCCAAACCCTGTCATCGTCTGATCTGATTCAATATGACAGTCCTTAAGTAGCTATTCCCCAAGAAGAAAGACTGAAGATTAAGGCTGGTATGAAGTGATCTAATTGAAGGACAAGCTTCAAAATCCAGGAACTCTTAGGGAGGAGGCATAGAGAAAGAAAGGAGGAAGGGAGTAACAGTCTGAAGATCTTCCCTACCCACTCTGGCTCCTGATTAGGAAAAGGACCAGTCTCTTCTTTTCTGATATGTCCTTCATTCCTATTGCAAGAGACACAAAAATAACTCTGAATATTACCTGAATTATTGGAGAAAGTTTACCTTTCTTCAGTCTTCTGAAACCACCTTATACATTGCAGAAAGGATCTAATCCTTGACAAAGGTCCTTGTGGAAGGGGTTGATGGTCGACAGAGAACAGCAAAATGTTACTGACTTGTTCTTTGTTGCTCTCCCCATGCCCAAGTCCAGAAGAGTTGACTGGTTTTGGGTAGTTGGCGTGGGGGGATGGGCAGAATGGTGTCACAGAAAGAAGATAAGGGGTGGGATTGCAGAGAAAAGCTTGTAGGACTGAGCTTGTTGAGATCCAGCATGTCTCTTTAAAAGCATTTAACACAGTTACTGGGAAAATGTGAGATGGGCTGAATTTTGCTGGTAGAATAAAACAAGTCTCTACTGAGAGTTGGAGAAATGATCATCTGAGGGTCTCACAATAGGAAATGTGTAAGGTGATATCCTGTCTGTTGCACATTTCTCTACTATTTGCTTCTCACCTGAGTGTTACTTTTGAACACAAAGGTCATCTTACCGGGAAAAAAAAAAAAAAAGAAGAAAAAATGGTAGGGAAAAAAGACTCTAAAACTAAGTTGAAGATATGAAGATACTGAAAAGGAGCATCATACTGAGACAGAATGGAGATGGAAAGAGGAACAGGAAAATGGGACCCATGTCTTGGTATTAAAAATTATGATTCTTTTTTTATGTGTTAAAATCAGGAGGAACGACAAGTTGTTCTGTCCATTTGCCCAAATACGGTTTTTAACTCAAGGTAAAACCATAATGAATGTTGGAAGAATGTAGTTCTGCATCTGTGGTATATTGGTAAAGAAAATAAGCAATATAGAAAAGAAATTCTCTTGCCAACTCACTTCACACTACAGCAAGATATGAGGAAGTTTGCTCCTTGATCTTTTTAGGTAATTTTCATTAGCATTTCCTTTCAGGAAGGAGGATGGGAATGAGATCTGTTTATAACTCTTGTCTTAAGGTGTTTCCAGCTTGTATTTGCTTGCAGGTGGAGGTGAGGTTTTGTGTGCCGTGTTACCAAAGAATGCTTTCATACAGCAAGCATTTGAAAGGCTGCTATAACCATTATTCCTGGAGTTATTCTTCTTTGGAATGGCATTTTTTTTTCCAAAGCATAGTCAGCTGTACAGTCCTCAAATAATAGTTTGCTACATTCATCACATGAGTTTTCTGTGGGAAATGAATGGAGAACACGGGTTAGCCAGTGAGGGAAGTATGTGGTGCTGTGGCTTTTTTGCTGGTATTTACTCTCTTCAAATCCAAAATAAGATGAAAGATTAACTAGATTTGTAGAAACATCACTTGTTATGGGGCCCAAAGTGTGAAATGTTGTTTGCAATAGAAACTGTGATATTTCTATAATCATCATGTTTACATGACCATGTACTAAATTTGTAGGCTAGCTAGAAATAGGACTCTGTGTGGTGCTCCCTGGGCTTCTGATAAAAACATTTTAGTGGAAGAGTGAAGTCACTTATGTGTTGCAAGGAAATGCTGAAGTTTATGTGTATAAACTTATTAAGGGTTTTCTGTTTCTGGAGGCATTTTAAAACTAACAAGAAATTTGGCTTTAACAAAAAAATGATCTGCATTTGTCTTTAAATCTGAAATATCTTACACATATGCAAAGTGTCCATATCTCAGCATATTTCATACTCTCTGAACATTTGGTAAGGGTTGAGAAGTCCTTGAAGCTTTTAGGAGGAGTTTTCGGGTAATACACTTGCATTTATTTTCCAAGAGTGTTCACAACTTGCTTTCAATTGCATGCTAAAATGTTGAGCATCAAGTCTTTGCATTTGACAGTATTTCCTCTATGAGATGATCAGAAACAGCATAGCACCTGATTCTGTAGCCTTCAGAGGTGTGAGTCAGTTTTATTGCCATTGGCAGAAGAGTTTTGTTTTTCTTTGTACATTATTTCCTTGCATGAAGGTTTTGTTTGTTATATGGGATAAAATATTGGGCCCTGACTTCAGAAGCAGTTTTAGGTCAGCCTGCAAGCCTGTCCTAATAGCTTTTGGGGGAGTTAGAAAAAAAAGATCGAGCGGGATGAAATATTTAAGAGTTTAGTCACTTATTACAGAGCAGCTTATTAAAACATAAAGTGGTTAATGATCCCATTAAATCTCATTATGTCATTTCATGCTGTATCAAAGGAAGCAATTAAACAAAAAGGTGATTGCCCCGGGTTAACTCTTGAAAATTTTAAGTATTTAATGGCTGGATTACAGAAAGTTACATCTTTAGAATTTATACAGTATACAGCAAACCCGCAGGTATCGTGTGCTTTATTTACATAATGCAGAATTCCACAAACTTGATTAACGTGATGGATGTATAATTACATAATCTGATATTTACAAGGCATAATTTGGAACACGGAGATATCTCAGTATCATTTTTAAAAAAGACTTCTTAAAAGATTTATTCCTATAGAAAAATAAATAAATCGTCCGTTTTGACATAAGTTTCTAGCAACATCCTGTATCCTTTCACTGAAACTACATCCCATTGTGGGAGTGTTGCATTTTAAAACAAGCATCATGTATGACAGCTGTGGCTGTAGCTGTTAAATACGCAGCTAACGATGTTGCCAGTGGTATGATGAGGTGTTGGATTCCCTCAGGGAGCACGCTAGTGCCCAGCAGGACTCCTCCTGTCATGAGAACCAGTGTTTTACAGAGCAGGGAACCCACCTGGCTGGGTTTTGTAGGAAGGATGTGCTGCAGGAGATAGGATGATATCCTCCTAGAAATGTTATTACGGTTTATTCCAAAGAGGAGGTTTATTTAAGGGCACACTTCCCAAGTTTTTTGTGTGCTGGAAAAAGAAAAAAAAAATTCTTTTTGCTTTTTTGTTTACACTGTAAACTCATTACTTACAAATTATTATATGTATTTGATGAGAACTAGTTAAAAGATCCATTTGTAGTGCTGTGGTACCTCTACCCACTGAGTGTCTGACTTCAAAGCAAAACTAAAGCGAAATGAGGACTGAAGCAAAGTCTGGAAGATTGAATTGTGAGGCTTGTAGCATTCTGGAAAGGAAGGAAACATGGTACTAATGGATATAAAGTAGAAGCACAATATATTGCTGTATTTTGTTAATTTACAGCAGCCAGATGGAATTGGTGCAGTGCTTGGTGTAGTGTTGTGACCAGTTGCCAAGTAATAGCAATAAAACTCTGCGGGTGCTGAGGGGTATATGATGATGGCAAATGGGATGATGTGGAAGTGACGTTTGTCTACAAGTGTCAATAGTGTGCAGGCTGCAGAGGCAAAGGAGTAATCAAGTGTTTTCTTGTGACTAGAAATAATAGGATAGAATTGAGGTATGGCAAAATTAGGTTTCATGTCAAAAGAAAGGCTCAAGCCACATTCTCTTTGTGTGAGAAGCTGTTTTGCAAGTGGAGTAGAAGTTATTTTGTTACAGTTGTTCAGAACTAGGACTGGATGATAAATTAATATTTTAATTTTTTTAAAAAAAGGTGTTTTGTTTGAAGTAGGATCCTTGATAGAGGCAGGAAGGGGATGACTTCATGTCTCCATCATTTTCTTACTTTCAGACAACAATACAGAACCACTCCAGCAGACTGAAAGCTCATTAAATTGAAAACAAATGCCAAATATATGAACTTCATTGTTATTTTTCTTCCTGTTGGCGAAAATGTTTTCTGATGCTCACATGTGGTGCAATAGAAATGTTGTGAGGATAGGCATTTAAGAAATCTGCAGTGAAAGGAGGTACCTGTGACTCTGGATCTCTGCTTGTTCTGATGGAGTCTGGCCATAAGCAGCTTGGAGTGATTCCTACTGAAGGTGTGCATCTTCTCACCCCACGTGGGACAAGTGGCTTTCTCCACTGTTACCAGCGAGATATAGATTTGTTGTGTTTATTTGGGACGTGGATCTTAAAAATTAAAGGGAGATTTATCTTTTTTTTTTTCCCTTCCACTGGAGGAAATGAAATAGAATTACAGGCCTTTATCAGCATCAACCTCATGTTTCTATCTGTAGGAGCCTCTGTTAAATCCTCACTGTCAGTTTTACCCCAACTTGCTCATCATATTATTGATATCCATTAAAGCCTGCATCCTAGCTAAAATATTTCCCTCTGTCGTCTTCTGTGGGTAGAAATATTTCTGAGTATATGAAAATCTTGGCTGTGTTGCAATTTCTTGCATCCTGGATTATTTTTAGACTCAAGTTCTCTGGTTTGCTTTTCTAGGATCCCCACGCGGAAGAGTTTGAAGACAAAGAATGGATGTTTGTCATAGAGAATGTAAGTTGGAATGTTGTTATGGGGTTTTTATACATATAAGACTTAATCTTTTAAAAGTATTAAAAGGTGTTCAAATGCTGAAAAAGGCTTCAGTAAAATTTGAGCTGCTGAACCACAATAAAGCCTTGCTCTGTAGTAATGAAGGCTTGTTAAAATACCTATTGTTACGTTACAATTAAAACACAGGAGAGGGGTAGTAGTATACTGCATGCTTAAATTCCTTCCCTGTAAGCATCAGCCTGCCTTGCATTTATTTGCCATGAGCAATGGAGTAAACAAATTAGAGCTGGGCTATGACTCACTGTTTTGTGGGTTATGACACATTATTTTTGTATGAGCAGGGGAGTGAACAAGTCAGAGCTGGGTTATGACATCTCTACATCCCCAATGGGAGTGCACCCTTCCTGGGTTTGAGTGCCTCTCTTTAGTGGAGAGCACAGGTTCATTGCATGCATTTTATAGGTGAATGGGTTGAGGCAGGGTGGAAAGGTTGGACTAGCCCTGGTCACGTAGTGACAAGCATTAGTCATGATGTGCTCCCTGAGATCCCAATCCCGCCCGTGGCATGGGGAAGCCGGCTTGTGCACCGAGTGAAAACCCAAAAGCTGGCTCCTATGAATCTCTGACTTCTCCAAGGCAGGAGCCCCCAGAACTTCAGGGAGAGCTGAGCTCCTGAGGGCTGTACAAACAACACACTTTGCCAAACAGCAATGCTTAACATTGCATAGAGCAAGTCCTTCATGAAGTACTTTTTTCCTTCCCCTTCTCTGTGTTGGGCAGCAGCTTCCGCTCTGGGGCTGCCTCGACTGAGAAAAGGGGAAGCTGCTTTACGTGGAGTTTTCGTGAAATGGAAACTTCTTTTTGGAATACATTTTAAAGGATTGTGGTATCAAGACAGAGTGTTTATTGCTCATTAATATTGTTTCATTATGGACTGTTTCTCAGTAACATTATTTACTTTTTATGTTGTCTTTAAACAGACAAAAAAGTTGCTCTTATACCAAGTAATAGTAGTACCACATAGCACTAAAGTGTGGGGAAGCAATGGATTTTGCATGTTATCTTTTTTTACCTAAAGAAGCTTTTTTCTTATCAATATCAGAAGTGCTTTGGATCCAAAGCTAAAGTTTATTCTAATCACCAGTAAGTGAACATTTGAAAGGGCTGAAACCAAAGTGCTTTATTTATACTTTTGTTTTTGAATGTCAAGTTTCTATTTTCACTTACGAGACTTGTGAACACAGAACACAGTTTAGTTACTGTTTCCTGGAGTTTCCTTTTCTTTCTCACTTAGTTTATTTTAGTCAGGGAAGTCTCCATCCCCAATTGTCACTATACAACTAACTCTAAATAAAACAATGTCAGTGTATTTCTCAGCCAAACCCTCTGGGTATAGTTGGATTTCCTGTGATGTTGCAGCAGATTTTTTTGTTTCAGAAGGTTATATGGGGGGTGTGGGCTGACTTCATGTCCTGCTTTCTAATGTGTTGCTTTTTTCATGTCAGCCTGTTCCATACAGAGGTGGCAGTAGTGCATCTGCTCTGTGCTGTTCCTGCTTTCTGCCTCACGCCTTGCTGAGCAGTGAGGGAGTAATCTTTTGTTATGTGCAAACTTCTTTACAACCTCAGTTATGCTTTTAGTTCATCTCACAAGAACTGCCAAATAGTTATCGGTAGGTAGATATTTATTCCTCAGTTTTGGAGGATATAGAGGTGGTATTCTCAGAATAATAAATTTAGTAAATAGTTTTACTGCAGAAATTATTGAGAGCTAAAGCAACTATAAAACTGGTTGCTTTCCATCACCTCTTTTTTTTTCTTTTTTTTTTTTTTAAACACTGAAGATACGGAGAAACTCTTTTCCCAGAGTAACAGCTCCACTTAGTGGTGGATGAAAACATGTTCATCGGTTTGAGCAAGTGACAAATGATCTGGCTGACATCCCCAGAGCATGTAACACCAGCCTGTTAGAAATGGGGGAGGCAGGAGTTTTATGTCCTTGCTCCCTAAATTGTAAGCATTTACTCACTTCGGGCCTAAGCGAGGGGACATTTACAGTCCTTCGGGACCTTTTCCTTTCTGTCTGAGGATGTTCTCTGACCTGAGAGGCTGCAGGGTTTCCCTCCCACCTTAGTCAGAAACACTCAGAACACAAAATACTGAAGTCCAAAAAGCTTATGGATGTGCTTTAATTGTGAAACTGCCTGAATTCCGCTAAAAATGCTGAGGTTTTTCTATTAGTAGTGTTAAAAGTCAATCTTCAAAATAATTTTGTAAAGCTTTAGTATGGCTGAGCAAAGATCAGCTAAAAGAGATATTCAGCTGCAGTTTGATGCCTCTGCTGGCAGATGCTACCAAATTCAAAACAAGATTATTCTGCCCTTTCAGAGGGCTTTTTAAGTAGTGGTGAGGTGATTTGTGCAAGGTAACTATGTTGTAAATTAAAATGAAGCAAGATACTTGGTTTTCTTTGTGGCTGTTTTCTTGTTTGGGCTATATGTACATTACTTCATGACCTTGATTATTGTAAGATTTTTTTTCTAACTGTATTTTTATTGTCTGAGTTACTCTGTGTTTTTATTCTAGTAAGTGAACTTTGTCGTCTACTATATGTCTAATCCATAAATAGTTGGATCATAGAGCAGTTTCTTATCATATAAATCTTGATATCAATTTTCCATCAGCCTCTTCCATGTCTTTATCTCCTTCACAACTGCGTTCTTTGGATATTTACTGATAACTTTCTTGTCTCTAACTTCATATCTCTTTAACCACACTCTGTGTAATTAATTATTTGCTTTTTCTTGACAAGACAGTTCTTGGAATTCTCTTGGGATTTTTTATATTCTTTTGGATATTAACATTGGATGTTCAGGTTGGCTGTTGCAAGTAGGATAGCAAGAAATTCATAACTGGGAATACAAGTCAAAGCATGGCAAAGCACATAATATCCTCTGAGGAGGATGTTTACTTGTTTACTGACAGCTTTGTAGACAGCTGCCTCCTACATTCTTAAATGAAACTGAAAGATTCATAGAATGTTTTCAGACTTGGTCTATGAAACAACTTTTCCGGCTTTTTGTCAAAAATATTTTTTTTGAGCCCAGGTTTGTACCTCTAATAGCTCATAAACGGCATACTGATAGATTCCCATGTTCATGGTGGGTTTCTCCATCTTCCCTCTTGTGCCTGTGTTTCACCTTTGTCTATGGGTTGTTCACAGGGCTCAGGGTTGTGAGCGAGCCCTCTCCAGTAGCATTGGTGGAATCGAGGCACTGGCAATCATTGCTGTGTCCCTGATACTGACTGTATTCCTCTTTTTGTGTGGCAGGCCTGTTAACATGTGGTCTTTACTTAGAACAAAAGAGGAAATCCCAGACCTACTAATTTGGCAGATGAATGGAGAAAAATGCCCCACCTGTTTTTGAAGCTTTGCTCATAGATTCATGTACGCCGTGGCTGGAGGCAGCCTCACCTGACTTGTAATGTTGCCTCAAGGCAGCGTAATTCCAGACAAACACTTGCCTAAACTGTTTTAAAAATTTTTTTAAGACGGTCTCTCTGTAGAATTGCCAGCCAGCCTCTTCCAGTCCTCCATTGTCCTGCTTGTTGAGGATCGTTCTGGCCCAGATCTTTGTTGATACAGTTTCAGGCTGCTGCTTTTTGTCTTACCAATTACAGCCTTGGAGAACAGATTCTGCTTTCCACGTGGCTGGAGGCTCCCTCCTTCTCGCCTCTGACTAATCAACCCCAGTAATGTGATCGTGGTTACATATGGGATTTCATTTCCCATGTTTGCATTAGCAGATCATTAGCATTCCTTTTCCATGGACTCACTTATGTGAGGGAGTGCTCAGTGTCTTGCTCTGCTCCTGCTGCCCTTTGCTTTCAGGGACTAGCAGCACCCAGCTCTGCCTGCACACCATCACCTGCCTGGAGGAGCATTCCAGGCAGCATTTCCAGGCTATTCTTGGATTGAGATCTTGGAAACTGAACTCACTACTGCTTCTGTCCTTTCTAGAGAGTCTTCCAAAATGTTTCTGTGCCATTTTAGACCACAGTTTTCTAATGGTCCCTTTTTTAATATTAAGGTAATATGTGGTGAAAAAAACCCACGCCAACATTTCAAGGTTAACAACGATTTATAAGATCTCAGATGTATATCCTTCTGTGACACATAACTATGCTTCCAGTAATTTTTTTATGTCTTAACCAATAAAGGTATTCTAAGTGGTTTCTCTGGGATAATATGTCCAATGGAACTGCTGAAATGAGAGAAAAAAGGAGTTTAGAGTTTCCTGTTCATGCTAACCTACAGCAAAGAGTTATAAATACCAACAAGTTTAAGCTGAAAAAATGGGATCTGACTTTTCCTTCTGTCTGTCACTCTTACATCCCTTCAGGAACCCCAACCCAAAAAGAGTTCTGAACTGGCCTCCATTCAAATGTCAGCAAAGCCTCTGAATGAAAGAAACATTAGGAAATGTTACTGAACATTTAACATAATCCAGCTTCATTTTATTGGTACAAGTGTGTTGTTTTGTGATTGTCATCCCCCAGTCCCCCCCTCCCCCCATCGCTCCCGAAATTCTGCATCATGGTTGCTTATGATGATTTCTCATTTTGAATGCCCTGAAGCATGTTTTGTCACTCACAGGTTTGGAGAGATTATTTCTCTCTTAAAATGCCTATCTATTATTTTTAGGCACAACAACACAAATAAAGGTGATAAATAGTGTGAAAGCAATGGGAAAAAGAGAGCGGGTGGGTGGGATATAGAAATAATTTGATTCTGGTCTTAAAGGAGACCAATTTTAAATGTGATACAATAAAATGAGGTATTAGCAAGAAGTTAAGTTTTCATTAGATACAGCTCTGAATATGTTGTATTCCAGATGAAGCTTTTCGAGAAATAGCTCATTTGAGTGGGAACAGTAATTAGCCCGGAATTTTTGTAAAATCATACTTTTTTTACTGAGTGGTTAAATTGCTTTTACTACAGCACTGCTGCAGCACTAACTCTGCAAGAGCAAGTTTTGCTTTATGTCCAAATGAAAGCCCGAGTCTAATCTTCCCACCTGTTTCTGGAAATAAATGTTGGGAAGCAAATACCAGCATAACGTAGGGAATTAAAATTCTGAGTCCTGCTGATGCCGTTTGCTGAAAGAACCTGGAGAAAAAGAATAGGATGATTCCTTATTTACTGCTCAGTTTCTATACCAGAATTTATTAAAAATTCGTGGCTATCTCTTCTAGTGCATGTGGGAGCTTAAGCTTAAATTGGCTATTTCCTTTGTTTTAAGAAAAAAATACTAAGAAACCCCTCTATCTATTCATTTTGTAATTTTTGCTTGAAATAAATTTTTGCTTAAAATAAGAAATGACCAGGTTAACCTTTTTCTGAATTAAATGTCTGCATTTAATATATTTAGAGTAGCTCATAGTTCAGACATGCTTTCCTGGTCCTTTAATTCCCCTGTCATATTCTGCTGTGTGTGATTATGTGAACTGTGACTGGCTGCCTGTGTAAATTAGGCCGAGTATTCTGGACTAGATAGAGCTAGGAATTAAATGCTGCTTTGTCAGCTGTCTCACTCTTGCTCTGCCTTAAATGTAATAGAGAATCAGAAAACTTGTTTTACTTTCAGTTTTTGCTTACATTAAATATTTAGCACTTTGTTCTAGTTGAGAAATCTCCGAGATTAGGTTTTTGGAGCAAAACTTGCAGAAATTGTCATCTTGATTGGTTGCTCTGGCTGTAAAGGAGCCAGGGTAGGAAATCTTCCTCTGACGCCTGATCCTGTGCCTTGCAGCAATATTGTTGTTCCTTGTGTGCACCAAGATGGCATTTCTGGGCAGTTTTGACTAAAAGTGGAATATGATCAGGGGCGGATCCTGATTTGGGAAAGGAACAGAAGAGAGGCTTGTGCACAGAGCAGATCACTCAGTTTAAATGTGCCTGGGAGTGGGTGAGTCTCTTGTCTGCCCAGACTGACCCTATGGGGTCCCTTACTTAAACAACCCCCTTGGATTTGGCATCTTCTCTGAAAAGTACAGAAGACAAAGGAAGTGGAAGTTACACTTGAGTTCTGACAGAGAAATTTTACACCAAATGCTATAGGACAAGTAAATTGCCACCTGTATTTAGGGCAAGTGTTACACGGGCAAGGCATGACTGTGGGTATTTTCCCCTCTATGTGTTCCAGCACACAGTGGAGGCACCAGCAGCCCTGGTTTCAGGTAGGCATTGTGAGGGCAAGCACTGCATAAGCTTTTCTGAACAGCTCTGTCAATTAATTGATGTTTTGACCCACAGCCACCCCCCATATCCCCAAGAAAAGCCTGGTAGTTGCTTCAGATGGTGCTCACTCAGGCCATGCTACTTGATGTCTGCAATGTCATTTTCCTTCCAACCAAAACAAGGCTGTGCCCAGATCACCTGAAATTGGGACCACCATTAATCCTTTTTGTCATTAATATATAATAATCTATTAAAGCAGAGCTAAGAGATGACAAAAATCTTATTTAAATGAGAATTTTAGAGAAATTGTTGAAATAACTTCCAATATCTAATTAACTTTTTACACTTTTAATACCTTTTTTTATCTTGAATGAGCATGAAATGTGAGTCCATCTAACTCCTCTCCATTGTGTTTTTTTCAAAATTTTCTTTTGTTGTTTGATCTTCATCTCCTAAATGAAATGCAGTGCCCAAACTGTCCTTTAAATAGTGTTGTTTCTGATGTTGTGTTAATAGCTGCACTAAGTGGATCTACATCAAATATAATTTGGCAGATGATATGGCAGTTCTGAAAACTATATTATAACATTTCAGCTTAAAATTTTCTGGTGAAGGAGACATCTCATTTTCTCATCTTTATGCTACAGTCACATGGGAGAGTGTTGCAAGTGGCAGCTGGAGAGAGAAGGGCACTGGGCACGGCAGCCTGGGTGTGAGGCACTGTAACGTTTACAACAAATTTATATGGTTATTATTGATTCACAGTGGTAAAGTACAACTGTTTTCTAAATTGCTTAGAACCATTTTGCTTAGTTTTTTTGATGGGAGGTTATTTCCTGCTAGAAGAACATTTCACCTGATGCCGAGTGTACTGTGCGAGACAACTGATTGGAGTCGCTATCGGTGGTGTTCTTTGCCAGCTGGAGGGAGGAAGCTGATAAACAAGGCAGACAGCTTTGGAAACAAACCTCTAATACTACATTAGGCATGTTTTAAAACCAGCAGCGTGTTTCAGCCACTCTTAGCATATGTTTATTCATAGAAAATCAGCAGTAAAATACACTTTCCAGTGCATGCAAGAGCCAGAGTCTGCATGAGGTCGTTTCTCTTTCAGACATCAAATACAGAAGAGTGTCTTGGTAATTGTTTTACAGTGGGGTTCTAATCATACTCCAGGCATAAGCTGAGCCAGGCAACTTGCCTTTTAATAGAAAAGTATTTGCTTTTAAGCTTGTTCAGCTTGCCATGTTTTTTTCTGGTTTTATGTGTCTGAGCGTGTTTTTACATCTCCATACAGTCACAGCGATGTGTTTGTTCTCGATGTGGTTCAGAATATCATTATGTAAAATACCACTGTCTGGGGCAGCATTATGATGGATAAATCTCATTTTTGACCTGGTAGCTGTACGGTGTTAAAACAGCATATGCTGCAGCCATGTAGTACGAAATATTCCGAGTAGAAAATGGAAAAAATGGCAATGCATTTAATGAAAAATATTTTTGACATAAGTCACCTTCAAAGGCAGATAATCTGGGAGTCAAATTGAATATTTTGGTTGATTTGAGATAATACCTTGCAATTGCATGTGCTCAAGGTATGGAAATATGTGTCAAAAAAAGAATTAAAATACCCATTATTGTGTAAAATGTAGCTCTGCATTAAGCAACTGGATAGGATTGTACATGCAAGCAGTTGTCATTTAACTGAGAGCATATTATTTAAAAATAGTGGCCACCAGCAGAACTGTAGCCAGCTGACAGGAAAATAAAGAGTTCTGGCCTCCTTAAAACCCTTGTTATTAGGAAAACCATCTGACAGTGTAATAGCACTGAGTGTTATTGCCTTCAGTCTCTTATCTTTGGTTGTTAGCTGTCTTAATAGAGTCTAATGTAATAGAAATTAATTGACCTCCATAACTTAATTGATGCCATTTCATTCATTTCCCTCCCAGCATATTCTTCATTCTGAATTGATGCACGGTCATAATGTGTTTTTTGTGTGAAGTTTCTCCTTTCTCGTTGTTTTGCATTTTATATGTATGGGCCACATTGCTTCTTGGACCTTGACAGGCAGCAGAAATGAGCTCTTTCTGTTTTAGCTTAGGTGTGGTGGCATCCTGAATCTTGGCTGGAAAGACTGCCTGAATAAAATGGTATTGAAAAGTGCCATAAAGGACATTTTGTAACTGTTCAGTATTTTCTCTGTTTCCATGTACTAGCATAAATATAAGATGAAACTGGATTTCTGCCCAATTTGTGACCCATACAGAGTTGCATCCCTGAACTCAAAGGTTGCTGTTCTGAGCATAGTGGGCTGTATGTCCTGGTTCCTGCCCTGTCGGGGGCTTTAGGTGTGAATAGTTCATTTCTTGTGCCCTCTTCCATTAGTGTTGTTGCTGTTTCTGTTGGTTTCCTTATCTCATTGCTGTTTCCAGTAAATTTTTCTTATCTCAACCCGTGATCTTTATCTTTTGTGCCTCCAATTCCCCTCTCCATCCTCTCCAGGAGGAAAGAGAGGGGGAGTGAACAGGCAACTCATTGGTTTGGAGAGTCTCAGTGGGAGCACTAAACTGGCAAGTACCATTCCTAAACCACCACACTATACTTCAGCATTGTTTCTTGCATTTTCCAGTGGCCTGAAAATTTTTATATATATATATTATATAATATATATATATATATATATATATATATATATACCAAACATCATTCATTTAAAGCCTGAAGGTGATACAGTTGTGTGTTAAGTTACTTGTTAAATAGTATTTCTGTTTCTGGTGTGTTTTCTGTAGACCAGAACTGAGAACAAACCGACCTGTCCTTCCTGGCAGCGTGGCAGAATGGCAGGCTGAGCAGGATGGACGCCAGGTTCTCTAAGTTTGTTTTAATACCATGTGCAACACAGCCTGAGATAGGAAACTGCTATGTCTGACTCTGAGGACTTTGCTTGCTAAAAATAAATACACTTACTAGTTTTCAGAGATTTCCTTTAAAGACTCAGGGTTTTTTATATAGTTTTTATGATTTATACTGTAAGAGTATTTTGCTCAGCAAAGGATAAGATTAAAGAAACTGTCTAAATATTTGCTCCCTAAAGCACAACATCTCCATGAAACAGCCCCTTGTAACAGGAAGGCACTGCCCAAAAAAAGTCAAAGAACACATGCAATATTTACCAAGTCAGAAGTGATGTTGAAAATTATGTGAAGAATTGTCTCTCTTAATTTATCAGTAAAGTAGGACCCTGAAATGTAAATTAATTACGTTTTTTTTTCCCCGATGAAGAGTGAGGAGTTATTTGGAATGAGAGATTTGATAGTGCTTTCCACGTTTGAGTGCTAAATAAATTGAGAAAAGAAGTTCAAAAAGAACACAGAAATCAAGAGCCATCAAAATCTGTCTCTGACAAAACCTTATACTTTTTCACCTCTCTTCCCCACCCCCAGGTTGCTGGGTTTTGTTTTGGTTTGGGTTTTTCCCCCAGTGCTACTATTCTGGTATTTGCTTTTCTTCAGTATATCTTTCCCTGAAAATGAAAAGACCAAGGTGCAAGACATGGCTAATGGCAATGGCATGGCAGGGTGAAACCAAGGGAGGCTGTATGGTCAGGTACTTCAGGCAGAAGGGAGAACAGGAACAGAGGGAATGAGCTGTAGCTGGGCCAGTGGTATAAGAGCAAGGGAAATACTCTTGCAGAAGCAGCTCCAACAAGTGCCCAAAGCCCTAGTGACAGAGGCATCGGGTACTTGCTTCCAGGAGCAGCCACAGGAAGGAGTGTGATGAGTTTGGGAGGATTTAATCTATGTATTTGTCAAGGAAAGGACAAAATAACCCTAAAAATCTGTCAGCAAAGAATCAGTATAAAGTTTATGTGCTTGTTGTTCCATGAATCATCTGTATAAATGCTCCTCATAATTAGTTTTAATTCATATTACATAATTTTAATGACACAGTATAACCAAAGAATGTCATTTATTAGGAAAGATTTGAGGTATTAAATAAATAGACTGCCTAAATAACTAGTATGGACACTATTAAGGAAGGGTATTATCTCAAAGAATATTCAAGATCTGTAGAACAATGTGGATGTTTCACCTGGGCTTCAGTGCAGCCTATTCCATCACTACCTGCATCCTTCTCTGCAGTCTCCCCTTTGGATGAAGCAGCCCTCTGCTGCTTCATGAAACCAAGCTCTTTCTGCCTTTAATTTCTTAATTTCTCTTGCTCCTGTTGTGAAGTACTTTGGGAAGTAGCTTAGCATCAGTTTGATTCTTGGTAATTTTCTCGTTTTATTCCCCCCGTGCCCACCTCCCAGTTCAGTCTTTGGAAGTTTGTGTGCAGGTTTTCTGTGAAGGGTTGTCATCATTTAGAAATGGTGCTCCCACTGAGACTCTCCAAACCATGTGCTCCCTTCTCTACCCCCAAGGAGAGGATGGAGAGAAGATTGGAGACACAAAAGGTAAAGATCACAGGTTGAGATAATAACAGTGGTATAGAATGATCTCCTTGTCTCAGAAGAATTAGGGCCTCATTTGCCTTGAGCATTTCTTGAGCATGGACATTTCTTTGTCACTACCATAGGAAAAGTATGATTGAAGTTATGTCCTTAAAAAGTCAGTGGATATGCTGGTGTGGTCATGGCTGTTCAGCTTGTTTGGCTGGTTGGCTTTGGAGCCAAACCCTTTCAGAAATGGAGAGAATTGTGTCTGTCTTCATCAATTACATTCAAATCAAATTTTTTTGCAAGTGCAAGATGCAAGATGTTATTTTAAGTGATAGCTGAGTTTCTGGAAGTCATAGTGTGGATGGCCATAATCTGGTGAGACACAACTGGGTAAGCTTCAGTCTCATCCATACTATGCAAAACTTTTCTGTATCCCATGGCATGTGCAAAACTTTTTTCCTATAGTAGCAAAATCACCACAATTTTTAGAGAGACACCATTCTTTTTCATTGGAAAACATCTGTCTCGGTGCACTGGAAAGTGAAAGGGAGGTGGAGAAAAGAAGGAAGTCGAGGGAGGTAATTCTGTCCTTCTCTGCAGTCCTGGAGAGGCCTCACCTGTAGTGCTGGGTCCAGTTCTGGTCTCTTCTGTACAAGAGAGACACGGAGCTCCTGGAGTGAATCCAGTGGAGGGCTGTGGAGATGATGAGGGGACTGGAGCACCTCAGTTATGAGATAAGGCTGCAGGAGCTGACCTGTTTAACCTGGAGCAGACTGTGAGGGGTTCCTGTCGATGTCTATCAGTATCTGAAGGAGGGTGTCGAGAGGATGGAGCTGAGCAATAGGATGAGAGGCAACAGGCAGAAACTGGAACAAAGGAAGCCCTACTTGAACATGGGGAAGAAAAGCTTTACTGTGACAGTGACTGACCTCTAGAAAGATTGCCTAGAGACCTGAAGTCTCCCTCACTTGAGATATTCAAAAGCCATCTGGATTCAGTTCTGAGTAACATGCTCTAGGGGACCCTGCTTGAGCAGAGAGGTTGGACTAGATGACCACACTATGGTTCCTTCCAGCCTTACCCATTCTGTGAATCTGTGTGGTTCTTTGGAAGTGTGGTTTAGTTTGGTTTTGGTTGGCTGTTCTTTACCTGCCAGGCAAAGCTGAGTTGGAGTAATGGGCTGTGGATGGTGATAAACTATCCACATGAAAAGGCCAGTTGTGTGGGTCAGATTGAACGCTTGTGCTGAAGAACGATCCATCAGGTCGTTCTTGCTTCAGATTGCTGAGTAATGCTGAAGATACTCCACACTATCACTGCAGGGAAGAGCTCTCACATTTTCTTCAAGTTCAGTAGGAATATGGATTAACAAGTAATCTTCAACTGAGTTTGATTTGAAACTGGGTACGGTGGCACAAGAAATTGTAATTATTCTACGCTCCCTGTATCACCCTTCTTGTACCATTGCTAGCTGGGAGGTTTTTGAGAGGTTATTAAGGCTGTTCTCCACGTGTCCTCTGGTGCACGATGGCAGAAACAATTCTGGAGCCCATTGACCCAGAATGGTGAGAAACAGGAACGTCTTTGGCGTGATAGTGCTGGCAATTGGGCTGGACCTTAGGATTTAAAAGGAAGGAAATGACCACCATCTCTTAGCATCTGAATTTCCCCAAAAGCTTTAAATCATGACAGAGTTTGATCCACCCCGTATAGTGTGTCCTGGTGAAACCCCTTGCAGAACAGTAGCTTTGCACGGTGCTGGCAGTGTGCTACGACCACTTGATGGCAGCCTTTGATTTGGTACATGCCTCATTAGCCGTAGCACAGTGCAGTGTGGCTGTAGTATTTGTAATGGAATAACACGTAAGAACTAAAGACTGCAAGGTATCTGGTTAATGTAGAGATGAAATGAATGAAACAGCAAGGCTAAGCTTTCCTGACCCTTCATGAGAGAATAGATGAAAAAAGGAAGAATGAGGTATTGTGCCGAAGGGAGATGATGAAATTCAAGATCCACACACATAATCTCTGGCTCAGCCTCTGAAATGTTAATCCCTGGCTGGAATTATTTGAGCTGTAGATTGCAATTTATCATCAAAATGGCACTGTGTCAAACAATACTTCTTGTATGTGTGATGTTTAGAACTATCCAATTTTAATATAAAATGGTTCACAGAGTGCTGTCTAATGTTTAAGTAGCAACTCATTAAGCTTAGGATGTTTTTGCTTATTTCTGTAGACTTGTGGTAATCATATAGATTTCTATTCCATAGATTGCTCTTTGGGGCTTTTACTGGCTATATAGTGTATTTGAGGAAGTGACTTGTTTTGAACAGAGCAGTGACAGCTGATGGGACTACTTGATAGTAATTCTAACACAAAGTGGCCAGGATGTTTATTTTGAGGTGCTTTGTTAATTTTTACAATGAAGAAATCTGTCAAAAGTTTGTTGATGGCTTAAAAATCCCCAGGATTTGAGATTAATGTTTTGCCAAGTTGTGCAAACAATTATTTTGAGGTTACAAAAAATATTTTCTCATTATGTTTTACAAGCTAGAATGCCCTTCAGGTTTTTCTTTCCTTGCTTTTAAAGTATGCCAGTAGAGGGAGTAGAAAAATTACCATCCAGTAAGGATAAAATATTCAGCACTAAAATTCAGCCCTTTCTCCTTTAGAAATCTTAGTTTTTCTTACTGTAGTCTGTTACTGAAAGTAAAAGAAGATAAGCACAGTCCAGATAATTTCTGAAATGTAAGGCTGTGTGAAACAGAATAATTATTAGAGAAGAATGTTTAAATCCAAATATATATTTAGAAATAGGAACTGCAGGGTTTTTTCCCCTGGTTTGTTTGAAAATTACCAAGTGATTTTATTGGTACAGCAAACCCCAACATGTTTTAGTGCATGATAATTAATTCATTTCTCTGCATTTATTTTGAAAAGTGTCCTCTATATAAATGTGCAATTAAATTGTGTTAGACTTTCACAAAAAGCTTAAAAACTGGGAGGGGCAGGGGGAGGGCTGTTGCACGTCTTGCATTTTTTGCTTGGAAGAGGTGAGAGACTGAAGGAGGAGAAGGGAGGAAGCGGAGTGTTAACCGTGCCAGCCTGTCAAATTTATAATTCCTCTGTAGAAGTTGTTTCAGAAAGTGCTGAGATTTGAAGCAGAAACTATTTGGGATCTTCCCATGTTTAAAAAGTCTCTTTCAGCGTGGTGGTAATTAAAATTTCCTCTGCAAAACATGCCAGTATCAACAAGAGGTTTTCCAAGTCTTTGGTGTGTTTGGTTAGCAGGTATATACCCAGCGTGTTGGGATCACAGGCCTGACTGAGCACTCGTGATGGCTGTGAACTGAACTATGAAGGAGACATTTGTCTTGGAGTGGGACCTTTTGTGTTAATCCTTCCAACCTTTATATCCTAGCATTTCGTGATGATATTTAGTCAACAAATAACTTGTATTGTGCACTTGTGATCCCTCTCCACCAGCAATGGGTGACTGTGTGGAATAAGTATCAGTCTTAGATAAGAATTATTATTTTATTTTTTATTTTTCCTGCACTGTGGCCATTTTTCCTCAGAGGCTGGTGCTTAAGTGGCAGATATAGTTTCTAGATTAGTATTTGTAAGTGGATGCTCAGGAGATGAGTGTGATTACATTGAGTGTAGCTGTTTATTTGTGCATGCAGTTGTTTTCTGTGCACCCAAGATAAACATGTTATCAGAGTATTTCTGGGCACAGATATTCATGTCTCAAAATCACACATACCAGTGAAGCTTTGCCGCTGTCTGCACAGCCCAAACACCCTGGGCACAGAGTATGTAAGCACAGTCACCGGAGTTGTTCTGCTTTAGAAAAGGTATTTTTCTCCTCTGACTGCCTTTTGCACGTCTCTGTGGTGTGAGTTGCTACATCAGGTTGCTGTTTTCTGTTTTTTGCTGCTGCACCAGCCCTGGTATTTTAGCTGTTCAGGCTTGTACTCACTGCCTTGCTGATGTTCTGCCTCTGTGTTAGTTCTGTGAGTTACAAGGAGACCAGGCATGCTTTCAGAAATGGGTATGGGACAACATTGCACAAGGGTGTATTTTGTGCTGTAGCATCTATTTTTATTAGGTGGTTAAAGTTTTTGCAACTTAAAATCAGTCATCCTGTAGTTGAGTCGATGGTGTTGGGTTTTTTTGGCTTAAAAGTATGTTCTAAATGGTACGTCTACTAGAATCAAGAAAGTTATGCTTAATTCTTTCACATGGCTATGAAAGATAAAACCTGTGTTTGATAAATGAGGAGTTCAAATTTGGTTTGGTAATGGCCTTTTTACCTGGTATTTTGACCCCTACATTCTGTAGGAATTTGAGGATCTGATTTGATTAACTTAGGAACACTGAGCTATTTAAATGTTTGTTTAAACGAGATATACATACAAGATGCCTAATTAAGATTTGCGTGTTCCATTTTTCAGCATGGTGCTGATTAAACATAAAATCTGTCTTTAAACCAGAAATTGTACAGAAGCAAGTCACAGCAAATCTTGATAGTGTTGTTTTGTGTTCTGGCTGGAAATGCTATGAAGTTGTCTGTTACAGAACAGCCTTTAGATTTGTCTGGGATGTGTACATGGATTTCACTGTTAGGCTTTAAAAAATTATTTTCTTCTAAGTCAAGATTGCTGTACATAAAAGGAACAAAAGAGTTCTTTAACTTCTTGTCTCCAAATTTTTTCTGAGTAATTCTTCTGTATTTTAGAGCTGCAGATATCGGGGGGGGAATCCACATTTATGTACAGTGCCTGTGGATTTTTTTACTGAAGCAAAGCTAATGGCTGTCAATAGAAGTTCCTTCTGAGCTTACTGTGATATCTAGCTTCTATATTTCTTTATAAGGAGTGTACTAAAAATAAATAGTGGCAATCAGTATCTTCTAGGAATTTAACTTCAAGTTTATCTTTTGAAGGAATCCAAGTTTAAGTGCCTGAGCAAATTTTGACCGGATAGCATCAAACAGATTTCTGTTGTACATGTTGTGAGCTTCTGCATTCCTGAGCTAATTGGATGTAAAGTGTCACGTAGAATTGTAGTATCTGTTGGTGAACCTGGGCAGACAATAATAATTACTAGGTTGAAGTGTGTTTTCTGTGCAACTGTTGAAGCCCAACAGTATATCCTGGTTTTTATTTAGGATAGGTCTGGTTTAATGCTAGTTTACAATTATTACTCACAGAGCATTATCATTTCAGATCTGTGCATCTACTTTTAAGGTACGCCAATTGCTGTAATTAATTAAAGTGCTGCAGATGCTGCTGGTTAAGCCAATTTAAAGAACAGAGCGTGAATTTCCAGTTATGTGAGCTAGATAATGATAATGCCTTAACGTGGCAGTCACTCCTGTGAGCCAATTACTGCTCAGATAGCTGAAGCAGGGCTGTGGTTCACTCTCTGCCTCCGTCCATTCCGAGAATACACGTCTCCTTTTTATGCCTTTTGCTGCTGAGTAATCTCAGTTTTCCTCCCTGGTTGTGGGGTGGTCCGACTGACAGCTTTTACTCTTAATAAGCTTAGAGGTAATAATCCCAGTCCTGTAGGTCACATGTACAATATGCCTTTTAGTTTCATTTTTTCCTGCTCTAGTTTTTGCCAAAGCATCAGGCTCCCTGTAATATTACATGAGTGCTATTGCTAACTGTCTGGGACTGAAGCACTACTTTCTAATAATTGATTAATGCAGATGTCTCGTTAAGTGCTTTTATGTAGCAATAATTACTAGATTAGGCCTGCTTATGTTTTGAGTTTTTTGGTTTTGGTTTTGTTTTCTTTTTTAAATTTGCTTTTATTATGGAATATTTTTAAGTATGAATGGATCAAATATTAAGTTAATTAACATTGAGATTTTTTTCAAATCCATAAGTTAGGTTAACTTCACAGCCAAGAAGTAGAGAGGAAAATATTTCCATTCAAGGTACTCTGTATTTATTAATTTATTCTTGTATTTGTTTTAGATGACAACATGATACACTAATAATAAACCATTATCAACATCTTTGCCTTTTGTACACATGTGAACTTGTTTCTAAGGGAGCTTTAGAAATGCTGAAAGTACTTGTGCCTGTAACACTGCAGGAATGTTCCTGATGTAACTGGAATGTGGAGAATAACATCTTTTAAAAGAATGTGTAAAAACTGATTATTTGAAACTGATATTTCCTTTATACCACTTATTTTTATGAGTTACAAACTGTGCAAGTCTAATAATATATTTAGATATTTTAAAAAAATGGGCAGTGGTATAATATGGGACATACTTGCTGTTTGACTTGCCAATGCCCAATTTCAAGTTTCAGGCTTAGACTAGGGAGAGTCTGTGCCGTGAAGGATGTCTGTGTTTTCCAAGCCAGCCCTACGGTTGTGTCAGGTACGTTTGAGCAGAGCTGCTAATGTATTAATACCCTCAGGAGTGGCAGCCCCTTAGGACCGTGGAGTGGCTGAACCTGAAGAAAATGAGTGCAGCTGAGTTCATATGCAAAGTGGGGAGAGAGTGGAATTTTCCCAGAATCAGAGCAGAAAGAACAGGTTTTCTTCCTGGATTTGTGAACGTAAAGCCTTAAAGATCTGGGAGGCCTCAGACAGCCTGGGGTAGATGCACGGAGAATGGGACCTGGAGAGGAACAGGGGAACATTGTTTTGTAGTAGCTGAAGCTTGGGCCCAGACAGAGAAGGAGGAGGAAATTGGCTGCAAAGGAGAGTCCATAATTTCTGGGAGGGAGTGGAAGAGAACAGAGTGCACTACTTAGATGTCTCTGGCCTCATTCCAGAGAGTGGAAATAAAGACAAGAAAGTGCATGCGAGCATTTATTGCTTTGTCCTTTTTTATGTTCTTATGTGACCTGAAGCAAAGAAAAAAAAAATCTTTTTGGAGATCCTTAAAAAAAAATAAATCTTTGTTTCACTCCAACCATCCCCCGTCTGCAAGGCTGGGGAGCTGAATTCACACAGGCTGGAACAGGAAGAGTAAATCTCCATGAAATAGTGCATGAAAATGCAACCACATGTGATGACTGAACTGCTCTCAATGCACTGCTGTCAAAGCAGGTGGTTTCTTTCTCCGTCCTCTCTGCTCCCCACTTTATGTGCAGCAGCCCCTTCCATGCTGGTGCTCCCCTGGCCTTTGGAGAGCTCCGTTGTCTGACCCCACTGAAACACTGTGGGGGTTTTTTTCTGGGTGAGTTTTCTTCTGGTTTAGTGAGAGGAACCGGGCTGTGAAAGAAGAGCCAGTAAAGTGCCAGGGCTGCTGCAAGGCAGAAGCATATGGCTGGAAAAGTGGGATGCAGGTAGGAGATGAGTTAGGAGACAGACTCTGTGTCTGTCAGGTAGGAGTTGTTATGTTGTGCCTCTGCTCTGGATGAGGGTGGTGAGGAGAGGGGTTGTTTCTGGGACCCCTCATCCTTTTCATGCCCTGCAGGAGCTCACACCTTGTGCTGCAGCACAGCTGCTCTAGATGGGCCTGGTTGCCTTTGCTGGCCCTTTTTGATCAAAACAAGATTTCCATCTCTCCTCCCCTGCTGTCCTCTCATCCAACGCTGTGGAATTTCAGGGAAACCCCAAGAAATCACCTTCTTGTATGTGGCGAACTAGCCATCCTTTCTAAACCCAACTTGCATCAAGTTTCCCTTGCTCTGACCTGTTTCTATCCTCCTATTATGGTAGGACTCTCTCTCCTTGGCAGTGAAATGAAAATTCTAAGTTCATGCTTTCATCTTGGTGATGTTTAAGAAAGATACTGAATAAACTTATGACATAGGGACATTAGGAAATGTTTTATAAAACCACGGATTATTATTAGAAGTTTAGAAAAGAACAAAAGTGTGGCCAGACCTCCTCCTAACCTGAGTAAAAGCTGCACTTACTCTGTATAGTTACACTAAAAATAAATCCCCTCTTGCAAAAGTTTGCACAATGCTCTGCACACGTGCATGTGTCTGTATGCATGGGTTTGTTTTCATGTGCTGTAAACCCCGAGATAGAATCTCCTGGTTTATAAGGGCTAGTAATTTGTTCCCAAATTTAACAAGGTGCTTAATCATATGGCTTTCTTTAACTTGATTTAATTACAAGTAGATCGTGTGCTTGAAGTTAGGCTTGCACCTAAATACCTTCCTTAACCGAAGTGCATCTTTGGTGTCTCTATATCACTGTGTTTAATGGACATGGGGGATCTATGGGCCTTAGAGATGAGCATTTACACACGTTATCCTGTGATAGCTGGAGGCAGTAAAAGCAGATCAGGGCTAAGTTCTCAGTGACAAATGGCTACAGGTTTCCATAAGACTTCTCAAATACCTCTTTATTTTCGTTGCATTTTTTCATGTAATAGAAGACAAATTTTGTAGTAATGATTTGTTGTCTCCCCTACTTAATTTTGCAGTCTTTTTTTGGTAAAAGTTTTGTAATGCAGGTAATGCTTAAAGAAATGAAATTGTGGAGCAGAATTTGAAAATTCCTTTTTATATATTCAATATGCAATAATTATTGTTGTTTGTTAAGACTGTACCGGATTGCTTTGGGACATTAAGCTCTCACTGCCCAGTACTTGTTGAGAAGGAAAAAAAGAGCTGTATCAAGTTTTTTGCAATTAAAAATCTGGAAAAACTTGTTTAAGAAACTATTAGCCCAAGAACATGCATCTTTTGTCAGTATAATATGCAGCCCTGAATACAACTCTTTTTATCAACAGTGCAGTGTTTCATATTTAATCAACGTAAAATTGAGTGCTTCCCTCACATGAATGTAACACAGATCAAGTCTCAGCCAAAGCAAATAAAAGAATGAATGCTTTGTTAATCATCCATAACTAATTTGTGCATACACAGAAAAAATGAAATCTGTTTTTGACAAGACCTTTTTTCATAGAAGCAGCAAGGGAGAATTGAACATGTAATGTGCATTAGTAATAGAGAATAGCAATGGGAAGATCTGAGATGTTTGCCTGGAACTATTTCTATTTCTTGATAGTTACAGCATTTAACAGAAACCTCAGATAAAAGAAGGGCAGATTTTTAAGTTGTTTGCTAAAATATAATATAATATAACCTGTACTGAAGCAGACATAGATTGATTCTTGTATGCCTTGGCATATATTCATAAGTATTGCAAGGAACTGCCACATATCTCTCTGACAAACTCAGCTAATAGATAATACACAGTGAAGAAAATGTTAAATGCATTGCTTCTTTGCACAGGCAGTATGATTGTGTTGCTCTAGTGACAGTGTGGTTATGGTTGATGGGGCAGCTTCATTACAAGCCCCTGTTTTCAGGCTATTGCAGCTTTAACAAAAAAAAAAATCATCCATTTGACTGAAATTTTTTATGCTTGTCAGCCTTGAGGTGAATTTTACTTTAAGTACAAAGTTAGAAGAAATCCATTTAGCTATTTGCCTGATTTAAACAAATTTGGAGGGATGGATGGGCTTTTAAAAACTTGAGGTTTTATGTTTATTGCAGAAACACGTTTTGGAACGCTTTATGTTTATCCTTGCTGTTAAAATGTATATCATGTTGTTTATATATATATTTACATAAAAATAAATAACTGCACCTGCACCATACACCATTCTCGCTGTTGTGTGCACAGGGTGTGACAGCTGAGATGTCTGACATGTGTGAGCATGCCCCTGTTCTAGCTGCACACAGATCTGAATTTTCAGCTGCCTCCCTTTACCCTGGTTATGTACCCACCCTTTGCCCCCTGCTCCTTCCCACATACGTCAGACTCAAACCACCTGTCAGCGGTATGACATTGGTGACATCCACAGATCCCATATTTTCCCTCCTTCCTTTGCTTTGTAGAGGAGTGTGCTGCACACGGGAATCCTCACCTACCAACCACACTGCTCCAACAGCTGGGAGGAGACTTGCGTATTGAAGTGGTCTCAAAACTGGGGGTTTGCCCCTGATAGTGAGCTGCAGGTTTGGATAGAAGAAATAGTAATGAAGTTGCACGGGCAAGAGAACTGCCTGTTGGTGTGAAGACACTTCCTTGGAAAGCCAACTCTCCCGGAGTGAATGTTGTGATCGGTGTCACAGCCACAAGGCTGAGAATAGTGGTGGCCTTTCAGTGTGTCCCGTTGGTGGCAGTGGGAAATACAGGGAGAGGGAACAGCACCAGCAGGTCCAGTAATTTCTCTGTAGTTTGAGGGATTTCTCCAACTGTGTTGTATCCTCTTGTTACGTGTTTTAGTGGTTTTGGTTCATGCCTAAAGTGAAGCTGCAAGCAAGAGAAAAAAAAAAAAGCACGGTCATGAATTTAATAATGCTCCAATAATATTACTGAGATGTTCACTTTGAAAAACATCATGCTGTCTTTTTTGAAGTGACCTTTTAGCTTAAACATAAGATATTTCCAGTGTGATCAATAATTTGACCTGGAGACTCTGGTTCTGCCAAGGAGAATGTTTGGAGTGTGAGCATCGCTGTTTAGCACATCAGGCATTATAGACCATTCAGCCATTTGTTCTGGGCTTTTGCAGTTAAGGTCCAACTTTCAGTACAGAAACAATATAACATAAGAGTCATAATATGTTCCCTTGACACTGTTACAAGGTTTTCTCTGTCGTAGCCTTGCAAATTTTGTCGTTTAAGGTTGTGCCTTCACTCTAGGAAGTTATGCTCAGATAATAACAACTGGTTGATGACACACTGGTATTTTACAAATCCCATTTTAACAGGTTTTATCTATGCTAAATAATTAATCTTTCTCTGGAAAGAAGAATGGAAGTATGTAAGGTTGTTGGATCAGTTAATCTTTTCACTTTGTTTCTTCTTCAGTGAGTTTTACCTCAAACTTGCTTCCTTGTTGGAGATTACAAAGAAGCTGAATAATGTGTTTACATTTGCAAGTTTGTTTAAACAATCAAGAGTTAATTCTGGGGTCTGTATCATGTGTGTCTTCCTGCATGGCATTTGTTTCCTCAGGACAAGGCTTGTAAGTAGACATGGCCTGATCTACAGAACTATGGATCTTTCAACAGCTATTCTCAGTATTATATTGAACTCAGATTAAATATTCACTGCTGAGCTTGAGGTATTATTTCAAATCCACCTTTTTAACGTCGAAGAGTCTGGATATTTGTCTTGAAGAGACACCAAGACAGAGTAAGAAAATTTAGAGCCTAGAATGGAAAGAGAAAAGAAGCTCAAAACAACAGAAGGGTTTTTCACATCTGAAACCAACAATAAATAAGTAACTAGTTTACCCTCTTTAACAAAAAAACCCCACATTTGTTTTTTCTCTAAAGACTGTCTTCTGTTAGGGGACACTAACTGGACATCTTTGTGTAGCTATTTGAAGGTCCAGTACACCATTCATGGGATACTTCTGCATACAGCAGGTGAGCAGTAGAGTGGATTATAAAAATGGAGGCTTCCTGTCAGGCAAAGTAGATCTGAAGTGCCAGACACTGGTAGGTGAGCTTTAATATAGAATTATGACAAGTATTGCCTAGTATTTTAAAACAAAAACCAGAGTGAGTCCCTTTAGGCAATACATGAAAAAATGTGGAGTTACGAGCTGCTGAGCAGTAAATAAAGTCATGGTTATCAAGTCAGCTCCTCTGTCCTCCCCCTGGAAAGAGGAGGTCACATATATAAAGTGTTTCTTACTCCAGTTTCAGTTGAAAGTTTAGGAACTACCTTTATCATCTGCTATTTCTTCTTCTCCAACATTAGGTAAATTATCTGCATTTCTACTTTGTTTTGAGGCTGACTACAGAAATACCATGCAGTTATACAACAAACCCTTCAAAATCAGGGAGAAAATGAGTCCAGCCCAGGGGGAATGCTGTGTGGAAGTACCTCAGCTGAAGCAGAGCATGGGAGCTGCTCTCGGAGGCAGGCGGCACGCTGTGAGGGATCCAGCCCAGCACACACAGCTCACAGGAAATGAAGGACTGTTATTTGCTGCCAAACTGCCAGCCCTGCATGCAGTGCTTTTCCCAACAGCCTGCCTCACCTGCCATGTGTCAGCAGTAGCTCAAGCCCAGACTTCTTTAAATCTGCTCCTTTGAGAGGAAAGGTTTGAGGATGTAAACAGCCAGTTGGTAATAACAAGTCTCTCTGCCAGCTTCAGCTGAGCTTCCATGAGCTTGTGGCCCAGATCCCTGGCAAAATAAAAATTCTGTACGGGAGTTACAGAAGGAGTTACTCTTATATAGCCTTTGTTACCTAAAAATTATTTAATCTCAAAAGCTTTTGTTTACTAATGGTTACTATGTTGTAGCACACACAGACTTGCACACAGCTGTACCCTGAACCTTAACAGGCCTGGGGAGATGGTCACACAACTGACTGCTGAAGCGTTTGGGGACAGGAAAGGAACAGACAGTCCCTACCAAGTAGTGATCCCAACAGGAGAGTGTGAATGGCTGTGAAAGGGAAGCAGAACTATTAGGGTGTCCATGAGCTCAGCACGTTGGGATCTAGACTTTCCAGGAAAAGATGTACTTTTTCTTTTGCTGCTAAGGGAAGCAGGATAGTCAGGCATTCCATGGTTCCTGAGTGCTACAGCACAAGCTGTAGCTCTGCAAACACAAGCAAGAATTCACGTACTTCACAAAGCTACAATAGTGTTTGCATAAAACATAAGGACCGACTGAGTTTAGCAGGTGATCAAAGGCATCTAACGGTAAATTTAAACCTGTCATTATAGAAGAAGAGAAACTTGCACAGCATCTCTAGAGAAAATGATCTGAAAGAACAAAAAAGCTACAAATACTAAAACAAATGTTTCTCAAATCAGTTATCAATCTCCTCTATCCTTCTGTGGGAGAATGTTCAGTTGTTCCTACATTATTAAACAGTCTAAAGGAGAAAGCAATTAAGGTTATATAAAAGGACACATAAAGCAGTTACCATGTCCTCTGCAAGGTACAGTATTTCAGGGTTCAGCAGTTATCTGCTATTTATTAAAATTATCCAGCTCACCTATAAATTTTTCTTTGTTGTCTTTCATAAGCAGCAAGCCTACTTTAGAAGGGGATACCTGTCTCATATACATGGTCTATTAATAAATTGCCCAACTAAAATTTTAACCATGCTCATAATTTGCCATCTGTCTGGTAGTTGTCTAAGAAGCTTTTTGCTGGAGAAACAGGACCTCCAAATTTTCTTGGTGTTATTTTGCATAGTGTAGATGAATTACCTCAGTGTATGAGGTATCATTTCACTTTCTAAACTTCCTATCTGATGTTAATCCTTGGAGATTTCCAGAGTCCGTGAATGCAGAGGATTAGCCTGTGAAGATGAATGGTTTGTTGTTACCCACAGTAGGTTGGTTGAGCACACCCACAGGTATGATTTTGGTCAGAAAGAACCTTTCACTACATACCTCAGACTCTTGGGGTGCTAGTGAAATCTCATGGGGCTATAAGAAGACAGTAGCTGTAGTAGCATGTTGTGTTTTCTCTTTGCTTACCAAAATTATCATCTCTGCCTGTGTTAAGTAAGAAACAATGTGTGGTGCTTCCAGTATTACGATTCATCAATATAGATGTGCTATTAAAACCATCACATTGGCATTTTTGAAGTAGCCTTTTAGCCTAAACCTGAGATATGACCAGTATGCTAAATGGTTTGAAACAAGGACTTCGGTTCTGACAAGGACGGAGGGTGTATTTATATTTATATATATTTCTGTAAATAATGTAGCTGCTTCAACTTTTAAAAGTGTTTTGTTTCTTTCCCAACCCTCATGTCTAGGGCTCCAACCTTTCTGGTATGTGCAGAATTTTTTAAACATTAAATTCTCCATTCAAATGCATCATAGTTCCTAATAATGTTCTGGATACCTTGAACCATTATTTGCTTTTAGACAAGTTTTCAGCCGAGGTCGTGCTGCCTTCATTCGGTCCTCCAAATCTCCCATCTGCCTGTCTAAATTATTTTAACTGACATAGTTTCTAATTTACTCTCTCCAGTTGAGAGAGCTCCCTGTAGCTTGTCTATTTTAGCATTTAATTGCTGTATACTCTCCCAAATTAAATTCTGTAGTGATCCATTTTGCTCTGCCAGTGAAGCAGTGATCTTTTCATCTAAGCAAGATGGCACGTGCAGCTCAGCCCCGGGCTGGATCCTGCGCCGGGAGAGGGAGAACCTTCCGGGCCCCCCTCCAGCAGCGTGTGGGGGCTGTAGGGGTGGTGGGGATTGTGTCAGAGGACAGCTTTCCTCCAAAATGGTCTCCACTTAATTCTGAAGCAAAAGGGAGAGTGAAATCCATTGTTCCTCTCAATGGGTTTTTACAGCTAGAAAAACTGCTTTGTCAATTATTTTCTGCCCAAGTTTGCAGCAGAGTGCTCCTCCTTAAAATCTGCATGTCTTTGTGAGCTTTTTATCATTTGCTTTTATAAAAGGTGAAAAGGCAGCCCCTAAAAATATTACACTGTACATTTTCCTTTTCTGCAAGAAAGACAGTCAAACCCCATTGTTCTTTTTGATAAAATAACAATATCCAATTACAAAACTCCTTGTCTTCCCTAGTTACGTGTTTTTAGATAATGTTTGTACAGTGCTTGCAAATTACTTAATATATTTCTATTAAAGAGGGATCTTTTAGTATCTAAATAATTAAGAACTGCAGTACTTTTTGATCTAATTTCTGCTGGATGGAAATATTTTCCTGTTTTTCTTGGTATATGTGTATGGAAGGGAGGGCACTGGAGCCTTGGGGGTTACAGGCTGCAGCTCAGCAGGGTTGCAGGTCTGTAGAGGCAAGCTGAGTTTAGGTGTGCAGAGGTAAAATGCATCCTGCTGATTTCTGTGGAGGGACTCTTCCCCAGCCCAAATAACCCAGAGAAATATACCCCATGAACAAAACCAAGGCATTGTTTTGATTCTGTGTAACTCTAGAAGCTCGAAGGCAGTTTAACAGAAAATACAAAGCTGTCTCTTACTTATTTGCACCTCTTATATTAACCTTGCTGAAGACTTGCCAGGCAGTTGGTAAGTACAGGACACAGGATCATTAAAAATATGTTTTAAGGAAAGAAGGCTGCATGAAATTTGCATTACAGCATTATTCATTTCTCCTTTAAATTAAGAGTCTGGATTCAGACCTTTCATTTGACTTGCTTCATTCAAAACAGAGTTGGGCACTGTTTAATAGTGTGATGTGTTTGTCATCTGTGATCATCGTCTTCTGAGTAAAAGCAGGCTGTTTGTTTTATAGCTGTGGTACAGGCTCTCTGGTCCTAATTCCTTAGTCAGAGTATTTTAGTCCTGTTTGCTGTGAAAGGACTGCTTTAGTAGGGAGAGATGGGGATGATTCCTAGAAAAGGCTCGTGGTACATGGCATTGCCTCACATTGTTCTCATTTTAGAAGGAGATCAGGCTATATGGTTCCTTTATGCTGGGCAGATATGTATGGAATGGTGACACTTACTGTATAGTCATTTTTGGGATGTCTGACACTGCTCAGAGTCAGGAGTGTTGTGGCAGAGAATAATGTGTGGTTGCCTTATCGAAAAATTTGTGTGGTAAGTGGGTCTGGTCCTGTAGCTGTGACAGTAAATGCAGCTTCATTGGCTTCATTTGAACTGACTGCAGTTTGGCCAATGGTAATTTTTCCTTCTCTAGACCCAAAATTTGTAATGTGATGCTCATTTGAGGGTTTGTGGAAGTAATTTAAAATGCTGGAGAGGGGTAGTGTTGGGGATTGTTCCATGAAAAACCATCCATAGCTATTTGAAGCCCTGTTTGCAGTCTGTGTCTGTGTATGTCTGTAGGTCTCCAGGCTTTAGCAGAGCTGAGTGCCAGGTGCTCCTCTGCAGTGGGAGCTCATCTGAGTCTGGCCCTGGCTACTCTCAGCTGTGTGGCTTCTGATTGACTTAATTTTGTCTCCCTAATGGTGCCAGTGAATTGCACCTCTGTTGGTATCTGAGATGACAATGTTTTTTAAGTCTGTACAAACACAAACAGCATGCTTAGAAATTGGGAACTACCCGGATTCATTATTACAAAAATATTCTTCTGTACAAAAAAAGGAATGCAAAACTGTTATTGACTTACTTAGTACTGCTTGCTCTACATATTTCTTTGTCTGAATTCAGAAATCAAAGTACTCCAGGGTATTGGGAAGTCTTTCTATTTTTTATATTAATTTTTGTTTTACTGGCTTTGAGCTCTTATTATTATTCCAGATATTAATAATTTGCTAGGTTTCCTAAAGTATCAGGATGCACAAGTATCAACCACCCAGTGGGTATAGTGCAGACCCAGCCACACGCCTCATCCTGCTGTTTTGCCAGCTGGGAACAGCTGATACAACTTGGTGTAGTTCCCAGACAGGGTTATTTCACCCAAAATATGGTGTATATTTGAGAGATTTCAGGGACTACGGGAGTAGGAGGAGGAGTCTGTCAAGGGAGTGAAGCTGCTTGTGAGAGAAAAGCAGAAATTCCCAAACATAGGAGAGTATCATGGAGAAGTATTGCTGTGTGTTTATGTGTGGGTTTTATTCCTCTTAAGTAAATTACAATGATCACTTTTGTGAATAGTGTACTTTGTAAATAATATGCAGGTGTCTCAGAGCCTTTCATTGCCCCAGCACAGCCATTATTCTATTGTGCAAGGAGATAGGCTGCCATAGTTTCTGCTAAGTAGTTATTTTTTTAATCATTTATTGATGATTTCTAAAAGAATGGCACTTTTTCTTTTTTCTTCTGGTATGCTGCTTCTCTTGCCAGAACTATACAGTAACAAACAAGAAACAAGAAAAAAAAGGTTGTTAACCAGTATTCCACATATTCTCATATGAACCCAACACTGCCCATTCTCAGTCTCAGTAGGATGTTTGAGCTGGAAGTAACATCGAGGTGTTTGTATTTTACTGGCATTGTATATTATCTTCTGTCTTTCTGTTACTTTCAGATATCGTAGTTGATTTTATTTGCATAATGCATTGCCTTTCTTAAAAAGTAAAGAGTTTCCAAATTGCTGTTTTCTTAGAGAATGAGCTCCACCTTTATAGTTGTGCTTTATTTTGTCACCTCTCCGTATTATTACATTGGATTGTTTCCCTCTTGTGACTTCAAAATTGACTTTTTCTTGCACCTTTAACAAAATGGGATGTGGCAACTCTGGCAGTCACATGGATGTAAAATACCTGGAGGCATAACTGAGCCTTACACATTTTAAACTCTGATTATATAGTCAAAAGCAGAAAAGTTGAGCAATTAAAATATTTGCCTTGGGATTCCTGCTTTACCATCCACAAAACTCTACATGTTCATATGAGACACAAGTAATACCAGATCAGACTTTTACTATTAAATGGCTGTTATTTATTCAGTATCTTACCAAAGTGTGCTTCTCTTTGGAATAACTAATTCCAGCCTATGGCTGAGCTGTTTCTGTCTACTCCTGTAATAGGTGTTTCTCTTGGAATATATTGTCTCTGCTAATTTAAGAATTATTTATTCTTCTGCAAGAACATTTCTCTTTGGTTTTGGGGTAATTCATTGTATTATACAAAGCATGTAGGTTTTTTTGAGGAAAATGTTACAGTCTTTGTAAGAAGTGGCTATTAGCGTGTTCTGACATTTAAAGACAATTTTTTAGAAGTTGGTTGTGTGTCAGAGTAGAAAGCACAATCCATTGTGAAATCAGTCATGGACCTAAACACCTTGAGAATATTCTTTTCAGGGGCAAAAAGAAGTTTTCCCTCCTCTGCTTATGTAGCTAAAACCACATAGGGCCAAACCTGTAAAGCTTAAAAGGAGAAAACATTGCAACACTTCTAACTTCAGTTTCTGGGAGAGTAGGAGTACGTACTTAAACTTGCACGTGAAGCAAAATAAAACTTGAAAGGTCAGGGACTGTCTATTTTTGTTTGGATTTTGGGGGTTTGGAGGTTTGGGGTTTTTTTCATATGATTAACTTACAAATTTGGATTTTTATAGGCAATTGGAACCTGAAAAGCCAACCGCTGTCAGTGTCCCACAAAAATATGTAATAGATTCGTTTCTTAGGAAAACTGAACTCGATTGCCAAGTGTATCTTATTCTTTACAGCATGTCAGGATATGTAGTGGTAGGAAGATCTTCTTGCACATGGCTGACTTCTTCCCTTTGCACTGGCACACCGCTACCTTCACTCTTGTGTCCCTTTTCCTCTACACCAGATAACTCCAGAAGGTTTCATAATGAATTGCTGAAGATCATCTTCACTGGGAGAACTTTACCTCTTCCTGATTCGTGTCTCTTATGCATTCTCTGATCCAGATAATCCAAAGCTGCAAAGGATAAGATGATCATTAATACAATAAGTAGATACCGAGTGAAAATGTAATTTGATGTTATTCCAAAATATATCTGTGTCCAGCTTTTGGATGCTTGCAAGCTTAATGCCGTGTTCTTTTTCTTCACTTCAGAATCCCCATTGAACTGGAATTTGGATTGTCTTGTCTTGTTTGCTTTGACTTTTTTAATAAGATCACTTTGATAAAGACATGGTGACATCTGAGTTACCAGACAAGATGATGATGTGTTTGTAACAAGTGAAAGTAGCTCTGCCCCCAAATACACCTGTTTATTTGGAGTCACCAAAGTGTATTTGTGTCCCCTACAGTGCTCCCCCCACGGGACCCTGTGGGAGGTCTGTGTGTTGCTGCTGTAAGGTAGGCTGTGTGTAACAGGTGAGCCAGCACTGAAAAGGCATTGATAGTTACACAAGGAAGTAAATCTAGACCTTTGTTGAATTGGGGTGTTCCCAGCTGCTGAAAAGTGATTTTTATAGTCAAAGTGAGAAGGGTACTTCAGAATACAGGCATGGTGTGGCTGAGCAGCGATTCGTCTGGAAGGCTGGAAGCAAGTAGCCATGTTTATGTTTTGTTCTGTCTAAGATCTGTTGATCTTAGTAAGATCAACATCTTACTAACAACATCAACTACCCAAGATCTTGTAAAATTTATTGTCTAAGATCTTCTTAGGTGTACACATACTTGATATTTTTGGGGGTATTTTAATTGATGAAAGGGAGTGAGGACTCCCCTTTGAAAAAAAAAAAAAAGTAACTTTTTAAGGAAAACCTAATTATATAATTTTGGAATAAGGAACAAATGAAGAGTCTTTCCATGCAATTGAGTTAATATTACTAACTATAATTTCAAAAAGAAGAAATGTGATACTGTAATACAGGTTTTAAAACCAGCTAGGGTATAAATGGTATTTATGCATAAGCTCATCCCAGTGGATTCAAAGGAGACTCGAGTCCAAAGTGTGACAAATGTTTCCTAATCATTATAGCCCAGCAGTGGAATGTTTTCCTTCGGCCTGGCTGCAGGTACAGGTACATTCAAGTTAGAATCATGCAACTGTAGAACAGCTCAGCTTGGAAGGGACCCAGAGAGATCATCTGGTCTAACCTTTTATGGGACAGGGAGACTACATGAGATTATCTAGCACCCTGTCTAGTTAAATCTTGAAAACCTTCTACAATGGGGACTCTGCCATGTCCCTGAGATGATTGGTTCAGTGATTGATTGTTCTTGCTGTGAAAAATGTTGGTCTTACATAAAGATGAAACCTCCTGGTGCAACTTGTACCCATTGCCCCCTTGGGCTCCAAGTTACTTCTTAATTTCTGGTTGCTCCTGTTCTGTTTGGCAGAAGAACATGTGCACCAGTGTGGATAAGTAGTTTTTACCATACCGGTTGCATAAGTACTTGCACACCACATCATATGTGTCAGCTTTCTTTAAAGATACATTTGAAAAAAATAAAACTAGAGGAGGTTTAGGCAAACTTTGTATTCACCTTGACCGCCATTTTTACACAACAGTATGAATATTGAAAATTTAGCTTTATGAAACAAGTTGCTGTTAAGATACAGACTGTTTATATGCCTTGACCTGGAGAACATGCCCAAAAGAAACTCCGTGTCCCTCACATTGCCCTCTGAACGGGCGCTGCAATAAACCTTGCCTTGGGTATAACGAGCTGTGATGCTGGTTATTCTGAAGGTATGATACAATAACAGATTATTGTTGCCTAGACCTGTGTAATCATTGGAACTCCCTGATCGTACTTTCCATTTTACACGTTGTCAGAACCTTGGACCTTAATCTTGCTCTTTGATTGGCAGCTGCAGCTGGGGAAGGAGCACTTGTATTGTTTGTGAGAGTCGCATCTGTTCAACTTGATTCAGCTTGAGAGTATTTGCATATTCTTAAGTATTTCTTCTGAGAGGGCCTAAATCCTTCTCAAGTGTTTGATGCATTTTTGAAATTCATTCATAAGGTATCTACATGCACTAATAGTTCTGTATAATATTGCTGTGCATAATCTGTCAGATAAGGCTAGTTTTTTAAACAAGGTATTCTTTGGGGATGACATATTACATTCTGACTTATTCTACTGGGCGGAAATGTCAAGTACTTTCAAAAAGGATGCTTGAATGTTTTGATTGAATTAGTATTCTTTATTCAACACAAATTGTCAACTGCAGTAAAATGTAGTCTTATTGTGAGAATGTTTTTCAAAAGAGTTAACAGCAGGGCTTTTTTGTTTTATTTTTTGTTACTGGAGCTTTTATTGCATATAATCGTTCTTTTGCTGCCGTTATTAGATGGAACAGGAGAGTAGATTCTTAGATGTATTTTAGATTAATTTGTTTGAATTGTTAAACCGTGGGCAACACTTTTATACTGAAATACAACTCAGGCTTTTCAAAGAAAACTTTGGCTATTATTTTCCTCTTTTCTTGCCCTTTGTTTTTTCCTTGCAAAATTTTTAGCAGTATTTTTGGAAGATCTGTCAAATTTAATTTCAGAAACCTGTCACTCTTTATAGTGCATGCACAACACTAATGAGAAGTACCACTGCTTTGACAAATATTCAGGTGTTACATTTAAGCATTGAACACAATCTAGATGAGCTCATACCACTGCGTAAAGAAATATATGCGTGGTTGAAACCCATGACTTCCATAGGCTGGAAGTCGTAATCCAGAACTATCCTAGTTTGGACAAAACTACTCCAGTTTGCTGTGAGAAGAAAATGAAATATATTTCCACTAGTTTAAAAGGATGTGTGCTGTGGATGCTACTTCAGCCTCAAGTCATTAAAGACATAGGATCGCATATGGAAGACCACTACCCATAATGAACAACCTTTTTTTTTTTTTTTCAATTGCATTAAGAAAGATGCACCACCATCAGTGGCTGACCTATTTTAAGAAATGGTTTTCTGTCTCTAGACAGGGCCATAGCAATGTCCACTGCCTGTGTACTTGAAAAAAAGAATGACAGGTTTAATAAGTGTATTTTTTGTTTTGTGCACATGCAGGTTTTAGTGTAACAGACCTTTTACATTAGTTTTGTTTTTCTTTTGCTTTCAGGAATCTCCTTCTGGACGTAGAAAAGCACTTGCCACCAGCAGCATCAACATGAAGCAATATGCCAGCCCCATGCCTACACAGACAGATGTCAGGTTAAAATTCAAGCCTTTGTCTAAGAAGGTGGTATCTGCCACACTCCAGTTCTCGTTATCTTGTATTTTCCTGAGGGAAGGAAAAGCCACGTAAGTTGTTGTTTGTTGGTTGGGTGTTTTTGTGTTACTTTTCAAAGTGCTTTGTGTTACTTTTCAAAGAATTCTTTGGATAAAGAGGTCTTTCTATATAGATGGCAGAATTTGAGAGAATCCTTCAGCATACTTATCATTCCTGCCGTACTTAGTTCCTTGACTGGGTAGAAGTCGTTTCTTACTCTGATTTCAGTCTTGTGTTCTTCAGAGACAAATCACTTGTGCACTGATTACCACTCCCTTGAATTGCTCACTTGGTTCTGTCCCTTATTTCAATGGCTTTTGAAGGGCAGAGGTTACGGATTGATTTTGCAGATCCTGTAACCTCTCCTGCAATTTCTGTCAGATTCCAGATGTCAAATGTTGACAACTTCATGTGCATGGAGAACGGATTGTTTGTCACCCATCCTTTTTCCTTTTAGTCTCTAGAATATGGCAGTGTGAGAATGGCAGTACAAAAAGAGGTAGATGGGGAAACTACTGCTCTAGTAGTTCTACCTCTTTTCAAATTTCTTTTTCCCCCCAAAAGAGTAACAGTTTACTTCCAGCTTTCAGTGTTCTGAATGCATCTTGTAGACATTGCCTACTGCAATACCATACCTCAGAAATGTTGCATAAGCAGCTTTCCAGGCTGCCTTGTTAAAACTTACATTTGGACACTAAAAGGCTTTTTGTCTGCATGCTTTGAAAGCCACAGATGCATTAATTACTATTAATTACTATTACTGTTTCCCTTCACTGATTAACCTGTTGTGAAGCACATCTTGACATATCATATAAGGATGATGCTTTGAAGTATTTAGCTTGTGATTTAACATGGTTAAAATGCAGCTGAAAATGAGAATGGAACAAATCAGTATCTGATAGCCTCTTTTTTTGAACAACCAGCATCCGTGAACTATACAGTGAATAGCTATACTAGGCTCTTAGTGGGTTTTGAGGCCATAATGTGTAAAAGCTGATCCATTTAAGCTCACATGCAGCTTTTCCCATTGGAATTGGTACATTTCAGGCTGAAGATTGTAAGTCAGGTAGATTGTAAGTTACCAACAGTGCTTTCATACTTTCAGTGCCCTGAACCAGAGACCTGAAAAAGCTGTTATTTGTGAAAGCACTGGTTTCCAGTATGTGTAAATAGACACTGTCCTACTAATGGTTTTTTTGTCTTGTTGATGATTTCAGATATTTAGTAAAGGAATTTTAATTTCTATAACAGCATCAGGAGTTATAAATGAATGTAGTGATAGGTATTGCATGCAACATATGGACAGTAGGTCTGGGCAAGCATTTTCCCTTTAACCAAAGCAGACCAGAGAAGCATTTATCAGCCTATCTGGGCTCTTTTAAAATTTTAGGAAGCAGACATTGAATTGACTCTTAATGCAAGGCAGTATTATTTTTAGCCTTTAGAAATGTGTTAATAGAAAACTTTCTCTTCAGAAATTAATATACATGAGTGTGTTCATTTTGTTATTTCACTGTATTCAAGATCAGATCTGAGATCATAGACCTCCCTGAAGAAAACATCAAAATATTTACAGAATTTTTAATAATGTGGTAGTATCAGATGTGGTATTAACAGGCTGCATTTTAATGCCTGGTATGAAATTTGTTATTTAGGGATGAAGACATGCAAAGCCTGGCTAGTTTGATGAGTATGAAACAAGCTGATATTGGTAATCTAGATGATTTTGAGGAAGACAATGAAGAAGATGAAGAAAACAGAGTGAATCAAGAGGAAAAGGCTGCAAAAATTACAGGTTGGTTTTGCCACAGGCATGGTAAATTATAGTTTCCTTTGCTAATTGTAAGCTGTTTTCCATGAGTTTTATCCTTATTTGTGTTTAACTTTAAAAAAAACCCTACCAAACAAAACAAAATTTAGGGTAGCTTGATTGAAGAGGAACCCATCCATAACTCAACAAAGTTTAATATTTGTGAATTTAAGATTGATTTCTGTATGTGTGTGCTGGTTTTGGAAGAGAATGCACTAAGTAGGTAGTATTTTAGGGAAGCAAAGAACCAGTGTGAACAGAGGAATAGAAAAAGCGGAGGAAAAGGGTCAGTGAGTGAGAAGACAAGAGGGATAGGCTCGAGTGAAATAATGAACACAGTTTATGAGAATAACTGCGAAATGAGTTGTGCCATGGACAGATGCTGAGGTTCTGCTCAATAACATGGCAATTCCAGGCAGCAGACTTCTGCCTTTTGGGGGGGGGGTGTCTCATGGAAATGAAATTGAGAGTCTGTTAAAGGACTTGAATGGAATTTGAAAATAAGGTTGTTTGAAGTGAGATAGTGTAACCACATTTGAATTGCTGATGCAAATGCTTAGTGTGTCCAGGATAGCTGAACTAATCGATGCAAGTCAGATCAGGATGAGATGGTGTTAAATTGTTGGTAGAGATCAGTATGTAGTACTGCTCCAGGTGAGTTCTGTAGGAGCTCTTAGTGTAAAGATCAGGAAAAGAAAATTAACTTCTGGTGCCAGACTTCATAACTTCCAGTGCTTTTTAAAAATATCAGAAATAAAGGGATCCTTCTCTAAGATGGGGAAGAGTAGCCCGAGCAGAGAAGTGAATTGTCAAATCTGTTCTTGAAAATTCAGAGGAACATTGGTTTGGCATTATGAAACATTGCTTTCATCACTTCTTTTTGAGCTTTCGTTGCAATCAAAAGGTTCAGCCTGAAGCAGTTATTACTTAGTTACATTTAGTGTTGTGAAAGGATGCAAATATGTTTTCTCTATGCTTTACATATTCAATTAAACATTTGTACCCTGACCAAATCTTTACTTATGCTCTATGTGTCTGGCACAGAACAGATTGGAAAGTCCAGAAGGAAATATTTGAGAGACCAAGATAATGTACTCTTGGTCAGGGAGCAGTGATATACCAGTCTGGTCGCACTGAAATTATCCTGCAGAGTTGACTCCTTTCCCAGTGTAACCAGAATATTTCAGATCAGAATACCAAACAAAACCTGACATGTTCATCAGGCCCCATGGGATAATCAGAGAAGGGCAAATAAAGGAGAGGCAATGTAAAGTCTATAGAAACTACTGTGCACAAGAGTTTTATTTAGATCTGCCTGGATACTGCACTGAGGACTGCTACAGAAGACCCATATGCAGAAGAACAGCAGCTGAAAAGCATCAGATCTTGTTTCTCAATGTTATTGATTTTGCCAACAAATGACTCCTGAACAAGCAATAAGTTTAGACTAGTCCACTATCCTTTGGCTATGGAGTGAACATCCCTGGAGGTAGATGGGGAAGGAGGAGCTGTCTGATGTGCAACACAGTGTCCTCACTCAAGTTGTTTTGGAGTCATTTCAGCTTTTCCATCTGTTGTTGCAAAGGCCAAAATTATCTGTTCTAAGCAAACAGTACAATACCTACTTGAAATACTTCTGAAATACACTTTTTCTGCACATTGCTCAGCCTGTTCTGATACTGTTTTCCAATGATTCAAGATAGGAGGGTTGGGTTGTTTTTTTTGTAGATGAATCATTAAGGAAACCTGAGGAGGGAAATGTCAGCCTTGGATTTTTCTTCTTATGTTGGCTACAGTAGCTGAGTTGCGTTTTCCCACCTTAGACAAGGTGAAGGATGTTGAAGGGGAATGAGTGCACGTAGTTTCCCAAGCAAATGGGAGAACATAAAACATAGGGCAGTAAGTAAACGTTAATAAATAAACTGTAAAGTATCTATTTCAACATGTGTTTGAGATTGATTTCATAGGCAGTTAGAATGACTTCTGTAATAAATGTAATGAATGGGGAAAACTAATAATGCACAGGGAGAAGAGCTGAGGAACCAAGAGAGAAAGAGGTAGGAATCATTGTGGGAAAACTAATAATGCACAGGGAGAAGAGCTGAGGAACCAAGAGAGAAAGAGGTAGGAATCATTGTAGAAAAACAGGAGGAAATATAGAAGAAAATGTAGAAATTTGTAAGAAAAATTTAGAAGGAAATGTAACAAAGCCGATGTAGCGAAGTACTCTTTCTAAAATTTCTTTCAAAAATAGTGTTCACACAATGCCATAAAGTTAATTGAGGAAGTTACATAACCCTTTTGAAAGCTTGCTGCTACCAACGTTTTCTCCTCTGCTGCTGTGTTGGTTGTTGGCAACAAGGAGCCGGAATGCTTCACTGACTCAGAGTTCCCTGCGGCAAATCCCTCACCTCGGTGCGCCTGTTTTCCCAACTGTAAAATGGCTATACCACTTCACAGGAACCATGGCAGCATTGCATGGTTAACGTTGGCAACTGAGCTTTGAAAAAGTTAAGTTCAAGTAGCAAAGCAGAAGGGATTGTTCTCCTACCTTTGGCTCAAGGTTTTCTCACAGAAGCGATGGATGACTTGATGACTTAAAAGTTGTCGTTGTCAAGGCACAGCTGCAAGAGGTGCTGCAAATCTTTTATCGCAGACACTGTTCCTTCTAGCAGTGTGCAAAAGTTTTGTTGTTTTTGTTTGTGTTTTTTTTTTTTTTATTGGGCCCAAAGTTACAGTGTTACAGGTGGACATTTATATCCACTGCTAGGAGAACAAGGGAAATCTGCTGTATGGGGCTCTAGATGGTGCAGGCGAGTTAGGAAATGCTGCTTCTCTTCCTTGATGTGTTGCTCAACTTTGAGTAGGTATCTGTGCTCCTGTTTTCTTCAGCTGTGAAATAGGTGGTGCAATTCTGACTGACCTTAAAAGCACTGTGGAATTTGGTGTGGTCAACATGGGAGCTGTTGCCACTTCAACTGACCTTAAGATCAGACTGAAAGTAGTTTTTTAAGTACTATGTTAATTTAAAGAAATTCCCCTCCATCTCAGGCTTTTCTCCTCTTCCTTCCCAGTCGTTCGTGTTTAAATTTTTCATGTGTAAAAGCGGTATATCCACCTGACTGTTCTGCTTTCTGTGAAGCTGAAAATTGTGTTTGTCACCATGAATTTAGTTTCAAATATTTTGTTTCTACACTGTTAATATAGATGGATTTAAACCTCCCAGAATTATCTGTCCTTAGTCTTCAGTTGAAGACAAGGCATCCCAACATACCTGAAGAAATGTGCCTCATAACTCACAAACAGGGTAGTAATAAATATGTTGCTTCTCTTAATGTTTTAATTGCTACTTAGAACCTCGTGCTGAAGTTAATAGTTGCCTGCTGCTCCATCTGCCCAGGAGCACAGTGACTGTCCTGAGGCACCACATGGAATCAGCAACATGCCCATGTGCTACCTATTACAGGAATCTGAATCCCAGCATGTTTCAAGAGCAGGCTTCTGGACAGCAATATGTGTAACCCTTTCTTGCAATTTGCAAAACCATCCCTCTGAAGTAAACTTCTGATACATTTACTCTTTTTTGTCAGGATCACCAAGCTGCTTTAAAAAAAAAAAAAAAAGAAAGAGAAGAATGAAAAAAAAACCAAAATCCAAACCAGTGATTTATGTGACATACTTGTAGAACAAGCTAATGTATGTTTGTAGATAATGAGATTTATAAAAGATAATATGGGATATAAATCTCCAACCTACCATTTCCATACTCCAAAATATTACATAAACCATTTAATATTGTAATGAGAAACATTGTAGTGCATATGGGTGTTTAGGTTGGCAGATAGGACCAGGTGATTCAGACCACATCAAAGAACTCCCTCTTTTTAAAGCTCTGAACTTAATTTGTTATTTTCTGACAATAAAAACTGAATTGTAATTGTTTTGGGGTTTTTTTTCACATGCTGTCATAATAGATTGTAAATCATGTCAGCATCTCAGCCTGTTTTAAACTAGTAATTCGTTAGTACTACTGTTTTATGAGGTCAGCTCTGTTTTATTTGAGTACAGGAAGGTATTTTCCATTGTCTATCTTGAGTCCTAAAAATTCCCAGAAGGTAGTATTGTACTGTTCAGATCTCTAAGGTGTATATATGGTTTTATACTGAGAAAGCTAAGTTTTGGGGCAGTTTTGGTGTTATTTTTTAGGATCAGAGTCTTGTTTGTCGGAGCTAAAAATAAGGCACTGAGGATGGTTGAATTAACTCTATGTAGACAGATAGAAGTGTAATCACATGTAAGTAGATTTGTGCTTTAAGGTCAGGAACAGTTAGAAGGTGTGTTACAGAGGAATTATGCTGATGGTTTGTCACTGTCAGCATATAGTAGGTCCAATAGGTATTGGCAGAGTAGATAATTTTTCTTGGTAATTTGCATATTGGCATATCTTTGTAAAGCAGTTTGAATTTGGCAAGGAAATTTTTGACCATATGATGGAAATATTTTCAGGTTCTGGACTGCTTTGGGCTTTAGGTTCTTTGTGCTGTCCGTGAAGGCATGAAATTAGGAATGGTGTCAGTGCCAACTATGAAAAAGCATGAAAAAGGCCCCTCAGCCAGGAAGTTCTGGGTGGCTGTGGGCACCAACACGAGTTGGGACAGTTGTGATACTACTCAATTTTTACCTCAGTTTGATATTTTGCTCCCTGAAACTAGTTCAGCAAATAAAGATGAACTTTTGCTTTCTCAAACAAAAGCCAGATGAGAAAAAGTTTAAAACAACAGCGAACTAAAAGTGGTACTAAGAAGTAACTTTTTGTGTACACAAGAAATTGAAATGTAAAGGAAATACAAGAATGACTGGCATGAGAAGTGTGCAGTAAAGTTGTCTACATAGCTTTGACTTCACTGGTGACACCCAAAGACATCATCCCTTTATTTCATTGGGAAAAAACAGGAGATGGAAAAGACTCTTAGTGGGGCAGTGATATTCAACAAGCAGGATCATCTCTTCTGCACAGGTTTCTCCAGCCTGTTTGTCAGCTGGAAGGATGAGTACTGGTGTCCCCTCTCCACAGAAACCTGTGCTTGATGTCTCTCAGACATGCCTCAGGCTCAGTCCCCATTACTACAGAAGCTGCATTTGTCAGATGCTGAGGATGGGACTGCATTAGGGGCTAGCAGAGAGGAATTTTTCCCCTTGGGCCTTAAGCCACTAAGACCTAGTTGGTTTTTTTTTTCTTTCCTTCCAGAATTGTGGAGGCATCAACAGCTTGGTTATAATTAAACTTTAATATGTTTTAAAAATTACTAGTTCATGGCAATTCAGACCTCTCTACTATGGATAGAAGGTGAAATAGGATTTTGCCAAACAGTAAGGTGTTACTTACATAGCATGACAGTGAAAATTCAACCAACATCCATATATTCAGTTTACATTCTCATAGCAAAATACTGATCATATATTTTAGAACTACTTAGATAAATTCAACTTGTCATAGATCAGAATTTAATGGTGACTAATTGTAAATGTTAAATAATCAGTGTATGTGTATAAATAAATATTTAAAATGTATGTTGTATATATTAGTTTTCTGTAGCCTTAAGAGTTTGGGAGGGATGTAAATTTTCTGGGCCTGTTTTGTGTTGATTGACAATGTTTTAATATACAGGTTTTCTTCACAAGTAGGAAAAGTCTTTAAATTATATCTAGTACATGGATCTAAGTTTTGAACTGATGTGCATACTTGTCCTCATAAAACTAATTACTGTTGCTGACACCAAAAATCTAGGTTTTGTTTATGTCTGTTAACTGGGTTTCACGTTAAATTATCACTGAAGCACCTACACAGGTACTTTGCTGTAGTTATATAATTGTGAGGACTCGTTCTAAATCTCTTCTTTTAATTAACTCTAAGTGTCTTCTCTTTTGCCCTCTCTCCTTCGCTCTCTCTCTCTCTAGTAACAGTGTTCCACTTCTGTTTCATTAAATGCCCTTGCCTTACGTTTGTCTTGACTGGCTTCTATTTACAGAAATTGTAAACCAGTTGAATGCTCTGAGCAGCTTAGATGAAGATCAAGATGACTGCATAAAGCGAGCAAATATGCCTTCAGCTAAATCAGCCAGTTCCTCTGAAGGTCTATGAGCTTTCATCCTTTCTTTCTGTTTCTGATTGTATTTACTGTGACCCATTACCTTTTGACTCCTGCCTGTATTCAGCTGTCAGTTTTATCTCTGTGCTTCCACCCAGCATGACTCTCAGTAATTTGTAGTGCATCCAACAGGTAACAACATGATAGAGAAAGAGCCTGTCTCCGCTACAGCTCCGTTGTCATCTGATAATGAACAAGAAAGAAAAAAAATTAAAAAAAAAAAAAAGTAAAAAACCCGCACTAGACCCTAAGCCTAAAACATTAGTTTTATAGTCAGTAATACCTGACCTCTCCAACGTGACAAAATGTCCCCTCTCTGCTTTTATGTTCATGTTACATCCAAAAATTTAAAATTTCCTGCCGATAGTTAACATGTATTCGTAGAACCAAAATAACTGTATTTAGCTTGTTAGATGTTCTGCAACATTTATTTAATGAAGAAAATAAAATACTTTCTTAGTAGTTATTTCTGTTACATAATATCCTGATCAGCAAATAGATATTTCATTCATTTCACTTTTTTTTTCCCTTTGTTGGTGTACCTACTGGAGTGTGTTAATTTAGTCGTGCAGTTCGTGCCATACCCTGGTGCAGTGTTTCAAGGAACTGTTGACAAGGAGCTTTTTGAGCTTCAAATACATTAGATGAACAGTTTGTATCTATATTAAAACAATTTTCTAACTTGTTTGTAGAGCTTATCAATAAGCTTAATTTTCTGGATGAAGGGGAGCAAGACCTGGCCAACTCCAGCACAAACCCTTTTGGTGATCCTGATGCAGCAGAATTGAATCCATTTGGAGACCCCGATGTAGAAGGTAATGAATTTGTTTTACTTAATTCATCGCTATTTGCAAATGCTTAGTGAAACATGATTTGTATTTCTGTAGGACTACAAATGAAAAATTTTATTTTGATTAAATAGAATTGTTGCATGCAGCACTGAGGTAGCAATAGCAGTGATCCAGTTGCCACTGGAAAATTGGTTTATCCTTTGAGTCTGATGCTTTGTATTGAGGTACATCCTGTATATTTGCCACTGGGGGCTACCAGCTGAACCAGAGACTTTTGGACCTGTCAGGTGTGTTACTTGTAGTCTACTCATGTGGTATGAATGAGCAACACACACTGTCAAAACACACACTGTCAAGCGACTCTATTCCACGTGGGTGATGGCTAATATCATAATTTCTTTCACTGCAATCTTCACTGCATCACAGATATTCTTGGTTAGCACTAATCTTCATTATTACAATTTAATTTTCTCTCTTTTCTTCTTCCTTTTTTTTTTTTATGTTTTTATGGCTTCCTCAGTTAAGCCTCCTGGCATCGTGCCTTGCGCCACATGCTAGGTGTTAATCCCCTTTCCAGACTGACATGCCCATTCTTGTTCCATTTGAGTGAGATATACAACCCCTGTAAATTTCTAATCTGATAAGATTTCGGCCGTAAGGCCAGAAAGGAGCACCAGGACAGCAAGTATCTCTGCTGTCCTCAGCTCCATGCTCAGATATGCAGGCTCCCATCTGCTGGCTTGCAACTGCTCGAAAAGCCAATTCGTAGTTAATTCCCAAGTTTGAAGCTGTACTCAGCCTTTCCTGTTCAAAGCTCCAAGACTTTTCTTCCTCCAGAAAATACCAAACCACTCTGTCATGGCAATGAAGAAGTGAGTGGGAGCAGTCCAGGGTGCAGCCATGGGATTTCTAATGCCAGGTCTAATGAGGATGCACTTCTGAGCTGCAGTTTCCACCTGTGGTTTCTCACTTTCTTTGGACAAGCATAGTGTTTACTCACAACAGAGTTTTTCTGCCTTCAGACTCCACAGAGGCCAATGTGGGTGGTGATCAAGTCCTGTCATACTTCGACTGTGGTGTAGTCTCACAACTTGTATTTCTGAAAGAGGGATATTGCCCTGTCTTCTGTATTGAGCCACTGAAGCTGTAAAGTCACTATCCTGGGCACCTTCTCCCTCCTATAAAGTTGTCAGATGTTTCTGGAGCTGCAGAAGTGAGTTGTTTCATCTTTGTAGGTACCAATATCTATGGATTAGGTTCTGGTGTCCTAATCTTTGGCTTTGTTTCCTGTCTGTTCCTTGACAGTGAATTCTCTTAGGATCATGGAAGGAGGCAGAATAACTAGGAATATAAATCACCTATTTTCACACATCTAGTAGTCCACACACAACTTGCTCTAAGAGACTCAGCCTATATTCCTTTCTCCTTTTTCTGCTCTAGAAAGAAGAACTCTCTTCTCCATGGAGAAAGCAGTACAAGTCCCATCCTGCCTAAACTGCTGTCTCCCAAACCCAGCTTTTCTTTCCTTTCCAGAGAGAACCCATTCTGGCAGAAAGCAGTGGGTGTTCTGGTCACAAAATACAGGGGACTAAAGACTCAATTCTTTCTCATTTTAGGGACAGAGAATTATAAACTGGTGTTGTTTCTTAGCACTGGAGTAGCTTGATACCTCATGGCAAGCTCAGTATGAGCAGCCTGCATCCAAAACAGCAGCCAGCTTATGTTCCTAATACACTCTCAGTGATTGAGGGGCATGTATTTTTTCAGTTGATTCCGGTTCTTTTGGTGACATCTAGCCTATACTGTCATCCTCAGTCATAGTCATCGACACTTTTCCATTTTTCTGGGTCTGCCTCTGATCAGACTGTTGGGTCTCGTCTTCACAGCTGTGGGCAGCAGTGCTGAGTTGGGTGTGTGTGTACCAAATATTCCTCCCACACACTGTCGCTGTCATGCAGCAGTCAACGTACAATAACATGACAGCGATTGTGACAAACAGGGTGTCACTAGATTCTTCCCAATGTGTCATAAGATGTTTTTTTATTTGGGAGGGATGCACCTTCTGTCAGGCTCATGTGACAATAGTATGTCTTCCTGGAACACTAAAGCAGATTGGAAGATCTGAGGGCTTCCAGGCTATCAGGCAAAGAGTGGGACATCTGGTGTGGCATTTTTAAAGCTTTTACTGTATGGTTAGTGGCTCCTCAGGGATTCTTCTGTTCACCTCAGACACCTCTGAGAAGCACTGGGTCTTCTGCTCCAGACCTGTAATGAGCACTGGTTGTGTTCATCTCCCCTTTCTTGGCCTTCTTGGCATATGCCTTTTCTCCAGTCCTTCACAAAAAGTTGAGGAAGGGAAAAAAGGGTGCTGAATAAAAATAGAGATGAATCTTCAGTAACAGCAGGAATCTGCTGTGTATGTCTATGGCTAATTGGACCGATGTCTACATGGGGAGCATCAGGACCTTACCATTTTGGGGAGATTTACCTTTGGTTTGGACTACATTTTGAACTATACAGTATCATCACTGTTCTCATCCTGTTGCCCAACTGCAGAAGGCTGCCCCTGTTTGTTTCCCATCATTCACTCATGGTTTAAGACATTCCTTCTATTTTGAGACCTCAGTGGAACTTTCATTTACTGACATCTCTTTCTAGGAAACTCTTTGAGACTATGCCTGCTTGTTTGCTTTTGTATCCTTAAGGGAATGTAACCTTTTTAGTGGCCACCCCAGAAGCTCAGAGAGCATGACAGAGGTTCAGGAGTTTAAGACAGACTTTCTCCTACAGGCTTAAAGAGTCACATTACTTGTTTCACTTGTCTTGTGATCTGCTTAAATCAAGAGATTAACCTTTTATGCGTGCAGGGATGAAGTATTTTTCTATTCACTACATGTTAGTCTCTTTATCTTTTTATCTGGACAAGGCTTAATCTGGAATTCAGACTTTGCGAAAGTTCAGAGTCTTCTGTAGAATTTGTTACTTAATTTCCCCAAGATGTGCAGAGCAGCCAGCTGGAGCCTCCTTTCCTGAGTACTTTGCCATCAGATGCGAGGAGGCATGATGTGCCATTTGGCAAAGATATTCCAAGGATATTCCTATCAAGCCTGTACCGTGTGTGCTTGGAGTCACTCAGGGGTATGAATATGTATGTATTGACAGTCACTCAAAAGGAAAGGAGGATTACTTGCCAGTAGATACTTGTTTCCTAGACAGATATTTCTTGTGCCTGCTCACAAACCAGCTACTTTCCCTCTATCTTCCTAATCCCATAATCATCTAACCCTGGGAATGCAAGGTGGAGAGAAACTAAAGGCGTGAGCACTCCCAGCATCCGTGTGCACACTGTGGGTGTGGTGCGTGGCAGAGGGTCATCAGCAAGCTGGCTCTAGATGCTGCTGGGATGTAAAAAGTCCTTAGTGTAAATGGTCTTATACACACAATGGAGTGAATGTGCATATGAAAAACTCACCTCAAAAAAATCTTCAGGTGTGTTTCTTGGTTGACATGTCAAATTGAGGTTTATTCCCTCTGTATCTAGTAGGTCAGCTAGACATTAGAAATCTGGGAAAATCAAAAATAATCTCTTTGAACAGTATATCTCTGCAGCTTTATACTAGACAAGCAGTAGATGATCATATGAAGACTACCTTTTGGATTTTTAGTCATAGTAGAACAGAACTCTAAAATCAGTTAATTTCTGTGCAAAATATTTACTTGGGGAGGTCATCATCTACAAAAAATGCAAGTAGAAAACAACAACACACTTTCAGCACTCCAGATATTTAAGTAGGTGGGGAATACAAATTTTGAAGTTGTATATGACCAATACAAGTTTCCTTCAACACACTCGAGACACAAGGCGAACTTTTTGCTGGCACCCCTTGCCATTTTAGAACAGCATTTACTTCACCAGTGTATTTCTTTACCTTGTGTGTGGACTTCTGAGCTCCCTGCAGCATGTAAACTGTCACAATGCAGCATCAAACTCAGAATCTTTCTAGGATAGTTCTACAGAGAGAGCAGCACAGGAACTAATAGAGAGGAGAACTAATAGAGACAGAATAGACTCTGTCCCTTCTCCTGTTTCTTATAGAGTGGAGAACTAAGAGTGGAGAACTAATAGAGACAGAATAGACTCTGTCCCTTCTCCTGTTTCTTACTGAAAAGTAATGTGAGTGTGTAATAAAAGACACAGAAAATCATCAGTGGTTTGTGGGCATGCCAGTCGTGATGCTTTCTAGAAGTCCTGGGCAGTACATTTTTCCCCTGTGCTGTTTGTCAGGCTGCTCACATCCCCCCGTGCCTGTGCTCCTGCCGGTCGGGCAGCCGGTGGCGTAACTGAGTATCTCTCACATGTGGCTTGTCCTTTCATCCTCTGCCAAGGGGAAAGTGGTATGTGTGATGTTTTGGTGGAGGTTTTGTTTGGTTTTAAGGGACGTGTCACAATATGTTTGCGTTACAAAAGGCAAGTGGGTTGAAGGGCAGGGTGATTTTTGGAGGTGCTCTGGCTGATTGTGCAGATAGGTAGTGCCAGAGTGATTACTATCATAAGCAGTCTTTCTCAGTGGAGTTAGGGCAAGTAATGTTTCCAGAATCTGGCACAAGAGCAGCTGGTGCTTCTGCTTTAGTAATAATTTTACCTCTCTTCTTGTCACTCCTACCCCTGTGGCTTTATTACTTAATCATGCAAAATTATTTTGTGTTTGACTCTTGAAGTGCCAAACTGCAAGCATCTTTTTCTTTTTTCCCCTTTCCTTTTCTTATTTTATTTGATTTTTTATTATTTTTTAATTTATATCAATGTAAAGAACTGCAATTAAAAAAAAATAGTTCCAATAAAGACTGGAGTCCTGTATTTTCAGCTGTGATTAATGATGAGGGGGAAGCAGGGGAATCTGTGTTGACTTCCGAATGTGAAAGCGGCTTGAAGAGGGAAATAAGCCCCTTCTAAGCTGTTGTATGTTTAGTCCCCCAAAATGCACTTCCCAGCATCATTAGGTCCTTGAGAAAATAAGTCTTTATTACAGAAAAGGTGACAGTGGATGTGGTTTTAAGAGCAGTGCTGTTGAGTCACAGTCCCAGCAACTGAATTTGTTATAGAGAGGCTCCTGAAGTGATGACCAGCATTTGACACAAAAGCTAGTCCTAAAGAGTTTCAGAGACCCCATGGGAGAGAGCCTGTCTGGGTTCTCCAGTGGGAACACTGAAGGAAGCAGAAGGAGGGGAAAAGTAGTATCCTGGATGGCAAGAATAGAGAGAATGAGTAGCCAAGTGGGTTCTAGCTGAGCCTCTACAAAATTCTTCCTGTAAAAGTGTCTTGAGAGTGACATTTTCAGAAGCTTTTTCAATTTTAGTTTGGATGTAGGATTTTGTGGAAAATTTTAATTAATAACAAGCCAGAGGTGTCTGAGCACTGATATGCAACACTGTGTGTGTAAGGCCAAACCTGTAGTTACTGTTGAGCCAATGAAAAAGAGAAAGAATTTTGTCCTACTGAGAGTTACAGTGCTTGATCCATAGTGTTGAAATAGAAAGAATTGCAAAAACCATTTGCATTGCCCCTTAAAATTCATCAGATTTAAACAAGGATTTAACTCGTTGTTTCCAGGAGACGCTTAAAAGCAAATTAAAAATAAAAGCTTACACTGTGGTTTTAAGAGATTGTTTCCCTGAATGTTTTTAACTTCAGGGTATATTACTGACTTTCCTTCTTGTAATATTTATTTGAATGCTGATTGTGAGTTATCAGCAAGTTTCACTCAGATATGATAATGTGTATTTATGAACAGATTCAGGTGCAGGTGCAATGATCCATGATGTGGGCTTGCAGAAGCAGCTATTTGTAGTTGTCCACTCTCTTGATAAAATATTTTGATATTTGAGCAAAGTTTAAAGTAGTAAAAAGTTTGTTTAAAGCTTTGTCAATAAGCTACACTATTTGAATAAGACATCTGTCATTTTTTCTACATTTCGTTAGGTTATTTTTGCTTTTTGTATGAAACTATCTTTTGAGAGGAGATCTCCAAAACACTTCTGCTTAGTCTCGTTTGTCAGATTACAAAATGTGAGGGTAACATTTGTGTAGTATTCTGACTACCATCAAGGCAGTGTGTCTATATGGTAAGGGGAGGATTTGACTCACCTGATTTTAAAAACAGTTTGGACATAGACCTATAAGCTTTGGCTGTAAAGGGGTCAGCTCAACTGCAGATACCCCCACTGAGGACATCTCAGGGCAAGCAAGTGCAAAACTTTAGCTTGCCATGACCAGCTGCATTGGACACTAGCATGATGAAAGTAAGTCTATATAGAATCTTCAGTTTTAGCTCAAAATAAATGAAAAAATACATTTTAAATTTTGGGCTTTGCTCTGATACATTTAATCTATAGTACTGTCAAAGAATTCTTGCTTGATTTGATCATATTTGTGTTTTTAATAAATTCTGCCTAAAATGGTTTATTTTCCCCTATAAATTAAGTTATAGACCTTCAACATTATTTCACTATGGCTTTCTCTGAAAGAGCTTTCTTACAAGCATGTGGGCTTATGAGCAAATCACCACACATAAACTGAGGTGTGAGCTTAGTACACATCACCTGCTGTGCAGTAACTACTCTTTCTCCCAGGATAAGTACCCAGTAGTTTATTCCCTTTTCTTAAGGGATAAGCATGTTGTGTTTACTCTGGGGTAGGAGTGAACACCTGCACTGACATACTGCAAATACACCCCCTGATTTTTCCTGCAGCAATTTGTCTATATGATCATCTCCTCAGAGATGAAATGTTGCTTTTCGACACTCAGGTGAGGCTTAACCAGTTTAAACAGTAACAGAACCTATATTTTAGGTTTAACTAACACTGCTATTGCACCCTGATTATTTGGTTTTTTACTGTTAGTTACAAGCATTTTGATTACTTAGTTGTTCCTCTCACATATTCTCACTCGACTCTTCTCTGGTTGCAATTACATGTCCCTCATAACTTTTTTTTTTCCTTCTTAAATATATTATCCCAGAGGTATTACTGTCAATCCTGATGGGCTCAGCCTTGGCCAGCAGTGGGTCCGTCCTGGAGCCAGCTGGCATTGGCTCTGTCAGACATGGGGGAAGCTTCCAGCAACTTCTCAGAGTAGCCCCTCCTGTAGCCCCCCCCCCCGCTACCAAAACCTGGCCACGCAAACCCAATACAAACCTGCAGTATTGTCTGGCAAAGAATAATTTTATTTTGTTTCACCCTGCTGAACTCTACCTCAATCTTGGATGAGTGATTTATCTCCTGAGGGTCCACACTGGGCTTAGATAAGATTTTGATTAATTTTTTCTGTTATTTCAGGCAAGCCCTTTTGATTTCTACTTTCTGACCATAGAGAAATGATCCATCATTTCGGAAATGGACCCTTAGAAAGAGTGTAGAAGAAAATCCGATAATGTAGTCTTTGAGGTTCAAATGCAAAAATCAAGAAGAAGACCATTAGAACTGTGAGATTCTTTCTAAAATGAAATCCTTCCAGTCCCTGGTAGGTTTCTGTTGTCCTGAGAAGAGCTAAAGCCTTTCCTGCTCCGAGCCTTTGCCCTGATCTAGTGAGTAATGACTGCTCCAGTGCATAGATAGGTGAAGTTTCTACCTGCAACTAGGGATCATATTCCTGTCCAACTAGGAATGGCTCTTGTTCACACTGTAGGTTATAGTTGGTCACACCTTGGGCTTTGCTAATGGCTGGAGACAGGGTGAACTGGATGTTTACTGTCAGGGTAGAGAACACTCATATTTTCTAGCAATTCACCAGGATTAGCATCTTCAGTACATCATCCATCTAAACCCACATAAAAACACTGCTGTTTCTTTTGCTGCCTCCTCCATTTGTTAGTTGTGTGACTAGTGATTTTGTGTTACCAAATATTTCTTTAGTGAAGAAAACCACTTGGAACTCCATCTTTTTATTGTTTAGACTCTTGTTACAAGTAACTTTTAGCATTCCTCTGTTAAGGCTTAAAGGTATGTTTAGTCCAGTTTAGTAACCATACATCTGAAAAAGAAGCACTTTTCATTAAGAATAATGTGAAAATGCTTATTGAAAGTTAGGTTTTAATGACATTACATTGAAGTTCCTATTTGCATAGATTTTGAAAGTGCATCACATCCAGTATTGAACTGGGCTTCTCATTATTTGATGCTGCAGGAAGAGAAACAGTAAGATTAACATGACTAAGTGTCTTTGTAAGAAATGTTGTATTACTATATGGGGATTTGTATTATTCAATATCCAAATGCCATTCACTTTAGTGTAACAGACACTACAGAAAGGACCTTACACAGAGAACTGCATGCAACTCTAGGTTGCCAATAACTTTTTGATGTACAGCCCAAATAAAAGAAAAGCAGTTTGTTTGTCTGTCTCTTTAGGGTTAATTTAAATTCAGTTTTACCGTGAGACTGTGTATTGTTACCAGGAGCACACGTGTTTTGAAATGTAATTACTGGTCATACCTAATAACTGATTTTTAGTTCAATCATTTTAAGAAATGAAAAGACCACCTACTTACTATCACCATTTTTAAATCCAGTAATGTTATAAAATACAGACTATCTTTTTTTGTTATTAAAGTAAATAATTAAGGACATTTTTTTAGGATGCAAATTCTATGAAAATGTTTTAAAATGTTGCAGTACCATGTGTATGACAAATAAGGAAACTAATAACTATTTAGGTTGAAAGAACTTTAGTAAGTGAGAAAATGAAACCTATTGAATATACTCTAAATGAAGCAACCTTTTGAAAGGCCTATTTTTGAATAAACAAGCATGAAAATTCACCTAAGGCATAATACTTTACGTACTGAGAGTTAAAAAGCAGACCTTCTCATATGCCTGATAAAATGGTTTCAATTTTTTTCTTTGTTAAATCTGTTGAATGTTTTTTTGTAATTTGGCAGAGCTGCACCCTGAAATAGCTTCGTCTTCAAAACCAGAAGAAAGTTTCTATGCGGACAGTTACAATCCCTTCAAGGATGAAGATGCCCCAGACTACTTAAACCCATTTGATGAGCCAGATCACGTGTCTGAAGCACTTGGAAGTGCAAGAGATTCTCCTCCACAACCTGCAAAAAGGAAAAACGTCAGGCCAGTGGATATGAGCAAATACCTCTATGCAGATACCTCTAAAGCCGAAGAGGAAGAGCTAGATGAGTAAGTATGATTCTTCATCTTTCAGCAGCTTTGGAAGCATTAGTGGGATCCCTGGCTTAATCTTGAGGTGTATTGGGTTGAACCATGGTGATCCTTAATCACTTCCTTAGGACAGACTGATCCTTAGGCAGCTCAGCAGCGGAAAATACCATACCCCCAAGTCATGTTATTCAGCTGAACATGATCAGTTAAGAAACTCTTCTGTGCCTTATTGATAGCAAACTACTTGAGAGGGAACAAGTCTGTGTACCTTTCTGGCACTTCATGCCCTGACAATTGCCAATGAGCCAAAAATTGAGGAGCAGAAGAGCTTGATCCTTCCTCTTCTTTTCACCATTATTTTTCCTACATAAAATAATAATTTTTATTAACCATAATGGAGAGTTTGTTTCATCTTGGTGCAGTATGTAAAAAGGAAGAGCATTTTGCAATCTGCCTAGCACATTTTTGAGAGTCCCATAAATTTAATCTTTATATGAGAAAGTTAGCACCATATATACTTACTTAGGTTGTTCCTTTTATCATGACCACCCAGAAAACTTTTATAAACACACACTGACTGCCTTGTATTACAGTATAGAAACTAACAGGGAGTGAAAGTTTTCTGCAATTGCTGCACAGCTCGGGAGGTTGGAAGGTGTATCCTTGCTCCTTGTTTGTGGTCATTAGTCACCAACCACACCACTCAGGAGACAGTTTATGGTGATTACATGCAAGCGATTTTACAGACAACAATTCTAATTAACATTTAATTTTACGTTATTTATTGAGATTTATCATGGCATGACATTTGCATTACTTTTAATATTAGCACAGGTATTCATTGTATCATCATCTTTCTGTTTCTCTGTTTATAGCTGTGTTCTAGGGAATTGAAGAATTCCCTGTGCACTCTTAATAGAAACACATAAAGGATTCAACAGGGTTTTTTTCCTTTTAAAGCTCTGTGGCCGTGGATTTGATGTTGTTGTTTAGTCTGTGAAGAATAAAATAAATAATAAAGGATGTTGGGGATGATGCCTCTTCGAGCTCCATTTATCAGGGCAGTGTCAGAACAAAAAGCACTGGCTGCTGTGTCTTCAGAGTGCAGTGTGATCACCCTGATGGTCACACCAGACATTGTTGGTCATTCTGTGGTCACCAGAATCTGCAGGGAGAAAAAAAAAGTATACTTTACACCCACTAAGATGTAGGTATAGAGGACAGCAAAGATTGAGACAAGCAGAAAAAGAAAAAGCTTCATTGATGAGCAAGTGAAGAATTTTCTCTGTTTTATATTTTTTCTCTGTTTTATATTTTTTTTAACCAAAGATAAAAATAAACTCCCCATAGGTGGAATCTACTGGAACATAAAGCTGGGTTGTGTTTTCATTATAAAGCAACGTCCCCTGGGAAGATGGAAGAATAAGCAGTCAATAAAAATTGTAAAAACAGTTTTTTACATCTTTCACATAAGTTTTTTATGTCCTGACCACCAAAGTAACCTTCCTCTCCACATTTTTCCCCCAAGCTGTAGAAGCAACATGTCATAGAAAAAGACCTGGAAACCATATGTTGAATGTATTGGATAGGAGCGTGGTAAGGGAAACCTTTGAATTTTTATACTGAATGCTCTGGAGGAATGAATATAATGATAAAAGTCCAGTCAAGGAACACAGGACACGTGGTATTAACTCACACCTACAAACACTATTTCACCTTACTTCATGTCATTAATTTTCGAATCTTTAAGCAGAAAGTTTCTGCTAAGATATGGTATGGTGAGCACCAAAGGAAAAATTTTCTTGGCATTGCCACTTGGTAGTTTTTGCATGCCCTAAATCATGAAGGCTTATGTCCAGATGTGTATTGATTTTTATCTACTGTGAATATTGATGCTTTTATTATTTACCTAAGTGGGTAATCTTCTTCCAAAGCTATTAAAGTCTAGCCTTCAGTGTCAATTTGTGGCAGAGAGTTCCACAAAAAAACCAAGATCTTAAATGAAATGTGTTTCCTTTGTTGATTGTAAATAAATTACCTTTCGAATCCCATCCTATCTCTTCTGCTGGCTTATCAAAACAACAATTAGTAGTGTTGGATTTACCTGCTGTAAACAGTTGTTGTCTCGTCTATCTCTAGCTTGTTCACCATTACTTATCTCTTGTCTGAGTTAACTTTTTCAATCTCTCTTCATACAGAAGTCTCTTCATCTCTCTAATCATTTCCACTGCACGTCTCTGGACCCTGTTATTTCTCCTGCTGTATGTCTATTTTAAGATGTGTTGACTTGGCCTGAGCAGTGTAATCAAGACAAGGCTGAACAACTGAGTCATATCATGACATTAGACAACTTTGCATATTATTTTCAACCTCTCTCCTAATGTCTTGTCTTTTGACTTTTTAAAATTTCGTTTCATTTTGTTTCACTGGTCAAGTGCTTTCCCCAGGTGTCGTTTTGAACCTGATAGGTGGAATTCATGAGAAATGGAAGGCTCCTGAAAGATATTTGCTGTCACTCAGGAACTACAATGTATTTTTATCCCTATGTCTTAAATGTTTAATTGGAGTTCATTTAATGTACTGCTTGGCATTTTCCTCTTATATTTTGCGTGAAATGCAGTGATATATCCTGGGAACATGGACACATCAGTTAACATCTGGACCCTTGTCCCACTCTGCTCCGGCAGATCCCTAGTTCTGATTCTGGACTTGGAGCTTACACAAAGTGCCCCAAGAGCTGAACTCTGATGCTAGTTTTGTAACAGACTCTCATTGTAATCTTGTAAAAGGTACTTAGCCTCACTGTGCCTCTGTGAAGGATTTACCTTGGGTAATTTGCTTCATTGAAACATATTTCACTAATGGTTGTGAAGATAAATAATATTTCATAACACATGCAAAGCATAGTCACAAGCATAAGCATCATGAGGCATTGCATGGTATTGAAGGACTTAGATGAACCAGTACATTTATTTATTCTGCTGTAAAACTATGCTCTCAAAACATACTTCCTCTGACTAGATTGAGATCTCTACCTAGGTAGAGATAAGGAACACATTTGCCTTTCATTAGTTTGGACATTTGAATGGTAGTGGAAAATCCTGCTTTTGCCTTTTTGAATTTTATACATTAAAATCAAAATGGTGGGTGGCAACCTGTTAATGAAGGACAGCACACCTTGTGAAATTAAATTCAATTATTTGAAAATAGCACAGCTCACAACTACTTAATGTATAATGCCTTCAACCTTAGTACTTCTGATTGGCAGTGTTGCCTGATCTTTTAACCCTGCCATGCTGACAGCTTTGGGTTTCCTTCTCAATAAAATGTTGATTTTTTTTTCCAGTTTACTGGTAACGCTGATCCAAATAACTTTTAAATTGGTCAGAATAAAACTTGCTTTCCAATATCATTTGGCTCTGTGGCTTCTTATCTCGTTAATCATTGTATGGCTTAGAATTATGCTGTCTAATTGGCAAGACTATCGAGTTGCCATCTACTGAAGCTGCCTGTTGCACAAGAAGCCACAAGCCACGTTGTCAGTGATATTTTAATGCCAGGTCGTTTGTCACGTCTGGGATTTTTTGATTTTTGTGGTGGACAGTCTAGTATCTCTTCAGACAAATCATACTATGTGGGTCAATTAAATAACTTCACCAAAGCAAAAAAGTAGGGGTCTGATCTCAGAGAAAAGTGCTTTCATATTTTCCAGCTAAGGCTTTTTTCAGCCAGGCTTTTCATGGCCTTAATTTCTTGTATAGCCGTGTGGAAGCCGTTGGACCAAACTCTGCGACATATATCAGACTTCCATGGTTTCAAACTTCACAGCCTCTTCAGGAAAGAAACATTTTGGTGGTTTTTTTCTGTATTAAAATGAATTTATCAAAAATCTGTCTCAGTATTTGTAAGAAGAATTAAAAGCAGTGCAGGGGGAAGGTAGAAAGTAGCACGTGTGTGTGTCTGTTCTGTGCATGTATGTGTCTGTTTCTGTGACTAAAATGTGAGGGTTTATCTGGCTTTCAGGCAAGTTCTTCTCTAGAAAAAAAAGGGGCAGCGACTTGTCTCCTTTTAGCACTTCCTTCTAGTTCAGACAGAGGGTACAGTTCTTCAGGTTGATGCATGCAGTGCAACCAGTTCTGGAGCACAAAAATTAAAAAAATAGTTCTTGTTTGCTCTCATCCATAAGGGGTTTTTTTCACACCAAAATAATTTTAACACCTTAAAAATACACCTTTCTAATTCAGAGTACACAGAGGTGAATTCCTGCCAAACATGCTGTGCCTGTTGGCTGTTCTGAAGGCAGACTTGTTGAACTAAATCAAACCTTGTGCTGTCCCATAGAATGCATTGTTCTTCAGCCTTTATCTCTTTTATCTTCATTTTCACCTCCCTTTGAACTCTCTGGTGTCTAAAGGCAGCTGAGCTGGGCTGTCAGCTAAATTAGAGCTACTGACAGCTGGATGCATTCTCTACTCCAGCCTGAATACCTTCCTTTTCCTACTGTCTCCAAACACCAATCTGTTCCCATTACCTTGTTATTTTGGTGTTGCCTTTAGTTTTGATTGCACTGGTGGCTTTGCTGCTTGATGGGCAGCAAAGTGGGAACACCTGAAAGTTGCCTTCAGTCAACAGATGAGTTATTTTAGTGTTAGTCTTTCCTTTTGCTTCAGGATCTGGATATCTTTTTCTATAAGGAGCAGATTCTTAGAAAGGTCTGGAGGTTTTATGCCTGATTTTCATTTATCTGCTTTGGAAAACTTTGCCTTTTAGAAGCAGACTTATTTTCTTTGGTGTGGATTACTAATTGCTTCCTTTTTCTCAGTGAAATGAGTAAACTGCATTAAAATAAATTCTAAAATCAGTCTATGAGACTGAAAGACATTTTCATACTAAAATTACAAACAAATGAGAGAAATTTCATGTTGTGTGAAGGGCAACTGGATGAATAGTTGGTTTTTCACTTGTCCCCAAATTCTGCTGTTTTAGTTCTTTAAAAACAGCGTGTACTAGTTCATAACTCTTATCCCTAGAGGGAATTTTTAAGTGCATCTAGCTAGGTAGGCTCTTGTCTGATGCTGCATGCATTAGTTTCCATCTAGAGTGGAATTCTAAGGGACTTCAAGAGACTGAGGTTATTTTCCGTGGTTAGTTACGGTGTATACAGTAACTGTATGTAGATAGATTGTTGGGAATCACTCTGACTTAGTTACGTAAACATAGTTTGAGATATATGATAAATATATCTTGCAGGGGAAATATGGGCTAGAAAGGAATTAATTAGTTTATCCATTTCATAACTCACCATCCAGTTTTGGATTGCAAAATGTGAAAAGCAAATATTATTAGTGGAATAATTCAGTGCAAAGAAGGTTCCCATAAGTATCCTTACCAGAATACAAAATTGCTGGCTCCTTTAAGTGTGTAGAAAAACCCATTATTGTTGTATTATTGATTGATATTTGATGTATCAAACTAATATAAAATATGGCAATGCTGTGGAACAAATGCAGAGTTGGAACATGAATGCTAGAGTTAAGAATAATTCTTTGGACTGTATCTACTTGTTTCTTAAGTGAGGTTTAGTTATAAAAAGCACTTTCAAAATAGACAAATGATAGCTACTGGTATCTGCAGAGAGAGATATACAAGTCAGCTGTGGCTCTTCTTACACTGTTGACTTGTCCAAAGAGTGTTCTTGAAATGGTGTGGTGCCTTTATGCTACAGAGTTTGAAATATCTCGTGTGGATTGTATATCTAATGGAGGCCAACATTTTCAGGCTTGGACAGCCAAGAGTGAGGAAGTGGAAGCATGACTGTACCAGTGACCTTATTCTTAACTCTGTTATAATGAAGCTTTCTTAATTCTGTTCATTATGAGTGTTGAACAGCCAGCAATTTCACTCAAATTTGTTGGTATTGATCTTGTAGAATCAGATCATTCTTTGATAGATGGTGAAGTATAATTGAAGAGTTAGCTTTATGCAAGTGGTAAAACGTCTGCAATTTACAGGACTTTATAAAATTTATGGAAATTATGACAATGAAGTTTTAACTGTTGTAACTCACTTTTCAGTTGTATGAAACAGTATCTAAAAGCATCTAAAGGTAAAACATATTCTTACATGGTATAATAAAAACATTTTGGTCATTGGCTTTTCTAAACAGGTCTTATTTTTGATTTAATTTCCAAGGAGATAGCAAAGAAATGTGTTTCCCTTCTTTTAATTAGATCAAATCCATTTTATGAACCAAAACCAAGCCCTGCTTTAATTAAAGTTGCTCTGCTGCAAGAACCAGAAAAGAAGATGAAAAGAAAGGCTCCTGAACCCCCAAACCTCTTGCCAAAGACAGAGATGGGCATGGGTGACAACGTGTCAGCTATTCCTGCATCAAGGGAGCTTTCCTCCTCTCCTAAGGTAAGCTTTGCATTCCAAAATTTCTTTTTTCTTAACAGTGCCTTTCTGTGTATTGTAAACATCCTATTTATTTCTGCAGGCCATCTTAAAAGCTTTGCTTGCACTTAATAAGGTGTTGGCTCGTCTCTATTCACTTGGTTCATGGGGAGGGAGCAGCAGTAGGAGCTTGTATTTTTTCTTTAAGGATTTAATGACAACAGTAACAGCAACTGCAGTTTCAAAGAAAAGAGCCTTCTAGTAACCAGTGTTACAGGCCAGCTGGATATGCCATCGAGAAGGAAGAAAATCACATTGAACAGTGCTTTGTCCTGATCTATTTTAATGCTGCTAAGCCTTGCCCCTGTTGAAGAGTCTGTCTCCACATTTCTGTCATAAATCTGGGTTTTAAGAGCTTAGTACTGGATACTGTTTATTTGTATTGGGATTTATATGTGTCCAATTCCATAGCTATGTTGAAGTAATTTAAAAAAAAAAAAAAAGACAGTCTACTTTAATTCAGATTAACTGTTTATTACAAATGCTTCGACTAAGAATACTTAGATATGCACATCCATCTCTGTTTGTCAAGGGAAAATCTGAGTTAATTTCAGTTGAAGAGGGCAATGTGAGGCATGGATATTTTATTACTACAACAGCTAACTTCTATCAGTGTGGATTTCAACTCCAGTGTTTCAGCAGTTTGCACCACTTGTGCTTTTTTTTTTAAACAAAATAAACGTTTAATAGTGTAAGTTAATGGACCTTCCTTAGAAATGAATGTCACATATGCTGCCTGCTTGTTTTAAAGGTAGGAAGATGAGGACAGAAGGCTTTCTTCACAGCATATCTTGCCCAGTGTATGCATATTATCATCTGATTTGCCTTGTATTGGAGCCACTCTTGTTTAATTTAAGAATTGAGTGAAACTACTTGTCATATATATAATTTCACTGTGTAATTACTCAGCCAGATTGTGCACATGTCCTTGTCCACTCAGGCTCTGATCTTGTTGTCGTTTTACCACTCACTCAGGCTAAAGATTATGAGACCAGAAATCTAATCTGTGTCTGCTCATTGCAAAACAAAACAGTAGGGAAGACTACAACTATACTTCACAAGTTATTCTTAATATGCAAAACCACAACCAGGGATATATGAAATCAAAGCATAGCAGTTTTATAATGCTCTGAAATGGGATTCAGTCCTGTTTGCTGAATGAAAAATATGGCACATTGTTTGATTTCTGGTGGAGACTGGCCCTTGTGTCAAAGCAAAATGGCCAAAGAAAAGGTTTCTGGTACTACCAGGCTGTGCAAAGGCATCTGTGGAGATTTTCATCAGGTTGCTTGATGGAAGTTGTGCTCAAATTGCTCATTGAGAGGTGTTTTTTACAGATCTACATCCAAGGAAATATGTCTGTCTGCTTCATTCATGTCTTTTTTGTGCTGAAATAACACGTTACTGCTGAGTTTGGTTGTTGTAGTTTTTGTAGGGCTGTGAGGGAAGGTGGAGCTCTATGCTGACATTATCTTTTATAGGAAAGCTTTAATTTTTTTTTTTCAACAGGATTTTGGAGGATATGAGACATTAGGGAGGTCTCCCAAGCAGGTGCAGTGTCCTGGTTTACTGTATTGCCACTACAGTGGAAAATTTTGCTGACTGGGTATGTTAAAATATTGCACAGTCACTTGCAATGCAGAAAGCTTTTTGTAAGCACAGTCTTTTTTCTGTGCTTTAATTGTTTTGCCCTAAGATCAGAAGCACTTTACTTGGAATGCTTTTTGAAATTTGGAAAAGTACTGGCATTTAAAAGAAAAGAAAATAAAACAGTTTTCTCACACTACAATATAAAATAGTGCCCAAATAGGACTTGGACTGTTGACACATATAACTTGTTTATTACTCAATAATAGAAACAATGTTTAGCAACTCAAAGGTATAGGCATTAAACAAACATGAACTTAGCACATGCCCTTATGTAGGGGGAATAGTCCTATAGAAGTAAACTTAGGGAAAGGAAGGTTAAATAACATGTTATTCAGTGTTTTGTCCAAGTTTGCTGGGCACAGAAAGCCTCTGGTACAACTCTGACTAGAAAGTAAATTGTTTCAGCAGGTTCAGTTCCCTGTCTTGGCTGTTGTCATAGGAAATGTCTGTGGAGCAGAAGTGCTAAGCTTTTGACTATACAAACACAGCACTAATATTAGAACTTCAGAGTTGAAGAAAAAATATTCCAAAAGTTCCTCTGCAAATCTTTGACAGAGTATTTGGAGCTCATGTTTCTTTCACATGCTGGTGGCGTTCCTTACATTTGCTGAAGGCAAGAAGTACAAATGCTGTCATTAACATCTATATACCAGCAAGTTCATTAAATGATGAGCAGTCTGTAGTAGCAAAGCCTTTCCAAGTCTCTTTAATGTCTTCCCCTTGAGCAGACTCTTTTGATCACTTGGATGTCCCTGTGTCACCTGTACTGGTGAGGAAGGGTCAGTTATCTGTATAGATAAGGCAAGGTGTTAACTCTCCATGAAGGTCCAGCCAGCTCTCCAGCCCATAGTATTAGCTCAGTATACACGAGTTTAGAGGAAGTTTTGCCTCCAAATTTTATTATCTACTTGCACTTCCTAAAGGGATATCTTTATTCTCTCTTGTCTTCCTTCCATACCTCCTCCAAATAATCTGAGTCATCAGAGAGGTCTTTAAAATGCAAACTCTGAAATCTGGGATTATCCCACAGTTAATCATCTCGAATGACTTGAGAACTGCGGTATATTTTTATGGCTGACTGTATTTGGGTGAGTCTGACAAACTGCAAAGCTGTAATTAAGCTCTTCAGTCATCAAACTGCTACAGTGCTGTCAAGCCCATGTGAAGCCTTGGGCTTGTTGCTGTCATGCATGTGTTAGTGGCCTTTACCTGGTTTGGATAACCAGGTTTTGCCTCTCACAGAGGTGATAGAGATTTTAAATTTCTTCCACTTGTTGACTTTGTGGAAAAAAAATTGAACAAATTTCAGGCTCAAAATGTGGCATCAGACCAGTAAACAGCATGCATATCAGTCATGCATATCAGTGCTTGTCATTGCTTTAGCTGATTACAAAATATGCATATGAACTTCAGCTGGGTGAAATCTCAGCCAGTCTCAGTATCTCTTTTCTTCCTGCATTATGTTGAGTTTATTCAAAATAAGATCAGTTCTGGAGCTGTCAGCTATGTGTCAGGGTAGAGAAGCAAAAGCCATGTGTCTCTGCACAATCAAGGATTTTATTGCATTTGTGAAAATGAGGAGGCAGGAATGCTACCGAATATGTGTGGGAGGTGAAAAATTATTTACTAGGGAACAGGAGGAAACAGATAATCACCCTCAACCATAGAGTTATTTTTAAATGTGAAAAGAAAATAGTTCCTGCGCTAGATTGACATTACTCATTCACTCTTTGGAAGGATAGCATATGCCCTTCCCTTTCAGGAAACAATTCTGAGAAGGGCTTTTCCTGTTATTTGGTATGTTCAGTTTTTTACCAAAGCTCATGTTGATGGCTCATGAATCTATCAGGTTTCTGTAGTGACTGTTATCCTACTGAATGTCAACAGGCATGTTGTGTTTGGTGAATCCAGCTTGGTCTCACATCCTTTCTCCTGTCTTCAAGGTCTGGAAACCTGTGTTCATTAAAGACATGCTTTACAGAGTAACTGCTGCAGGCTGAGTAGCTGCCAGCCTGGGACTTGGGAGCTCACAGAGCTCCTCTACTCACTACTGCCTACTGGGCTACCCAGTATCTCTCAGTAAATGAAACTCCTGCACTCCAGTCCTGGGGATAGATGTTTCTCTGGCAATACATGTGAACAGCCATGGAGTTGATATCAGACCACAGGATGCTTTTTGAACTTTACCTTGAATGGATTTTTAATTATGCCTTGCAACTCATGAAAGTATATAGCACCAGGGCAGGATGATAAATCAGCTTAAGACTATCATTAATGTATACACCATTCTTGCCTTTATGAAGTCATGGTATTGCTGGTAATCATGAAAATATAGGAATTGGTTTTGGCGCTTGTAGACAAGAACTTGTGATGACTTTTTAAGTTGATGGAAAAGGAGAATACACATTCACTTAATAGTCCAAAGCCAATAGTAGTAACATCTCTGTTTTGTCATCATCATTGTTTAAGCTCTCTCTGTCTCTGATTTTAAAACTAATTGTTTTGCATGCCCAGTGATAGTCTGCTCTTTCATGCCAGACAAGCTAGCTGATTTAAGCTCTAATGAAACATTTATAGGAAATGTAATAAGAAACACGGAATCCTTTTTCTGCATGACATGTAATAACCCATCTCCATCCAGTATCCTTTGTAATCCGTTGTGTATCTGCAACGTTTCTGTTCAGGCTGTTCAGAAAGATTTATGCCTGATAGACAGTTTGTCCTTCAAACAGCAAATGAGGTACAAATTACTTTATGAAAGAAGAGAAGTTCTCAGACACTTCTCAAGGGAATGAGAAAAAACATGTAATTTTTAATTTTTTTTTCTCTTTCTTATTTATTCTAACTCAGAATAAATGCTTAGCGATAAAGTGCGAAACACTCAGATAGGTTTAGTGGAAAGGGTAACGTTCCATATAGCACTAGGCACTGCTCTCCAAGATTTCAGGGATCTCATAGGCTCCATTTACTCCTTTTCTCCACTTTTATTTACCTCAGCATTATCAACCTCATGTGACCAAACAGTAGGAAGACTTCATCTTAAAACACAGGTGCAGTAATGCAATTAAGTGGAGAAACGACATTAAACTCCAAATGGGAGATGGAGATCACTCACTCTCTTGGTATCAGAAGTACCTCCAGTTGTTCATTCACATAAGGGTTTCCTGGCTCTGTGGAACATCTTTAGTGATTTTGCTCCTTCTCAGCTTCACATTCACTGCAAAAGGAGTTGTGCAGCTCATTTGCATGAGATCATTGTCACTCCCTATGCAGACAAATAGTTCATCAAGCCCAAGGAAGACTTGGGAGGTACTGGATAGAATTGCAAGATATCTACTCTTATAAACTTGTGCAGAAAAGACACTCTGAGAAAATCTGCCTTTGCATGCAGCCCAAAAACATTTTTTCTTTTAACGGGAAGAAACACAAGCTGCACACTTAATATGAACAGAGCGACAGTGGGATAATCATATGGAAGCACAGACAAGTCATTCAGCTTGCAGCTTTTCAAGTGTTAAAGAATAAAAGAGGCTCCATTTTTTAATACAATTTCTTATTACTGTTTGCATGAGTTTTAAATGGTGTTTGTTAACTTGACTGTGTTACCTTCATATTATTCCCATGATTGGTGCCAACAGGAGTCCATTTTTAGATACAGAGACTACAGATGAAACCAAGCCCTTCCTTATTCTATGTGTGGCTTTCTGCCCTTCTGAATGAAGTATCTTGTGCCCATTTTCTGGTAACAAGCCAGTCAAACTGCTTACAAAAAGATTTAGATGCTGCTCTATAGTTACATTTTCTCTGAGACATGCTTCCTTCAGAATTTTAGGTCTAAAACCAGGTAAGTTAATAGTTTGCCTATGTGTTCCTATAGCAGGAGTTATGCCCAGGTCTGGAGGCAGAGCTGAGCTGCTCCCAACCTCAGCACCCTACTTCTTGTCTTATCCTATTTCCAAGCACCTGCTGGAGTGGAAACACATCATCACATACAGGTCTCTCTGCAAAGCTCATGACTCATGTATATGTTGTTCCACAGGGAACAAATCCAGGTTGTGTGCTGAGCCAAGGGTCAGTGAAAGGCACTGCTTTCTGGGACAATTGAGCAACTGAATGCTGTCCAGGAGCAGTGAATGTTAACCTCTTGAACCAGATTTTGGTGGTGGTTTGGTTGTTGGGTTTTTTTCCAAGTTCACAGCTTGATCCAGCCAGCTATTGTCTTGACTGTAATGCCATGCAGCTGAAAAGAGTGCTGATTTGTGTCACATGATTTGTGATGTGCTGATTTGTGTCATAAAAAAAGCAGTTCTCTGTAAGGGCAGGTCTTAGGTGACTCAGACTGAGGACTCAAAAGCATTAACTTCCAGTAATTTGGAGTTAGGCTTTTTTTGTGGACATCAGTTTTTCTTCAAAAGTATATATATGCAATTATACAAAGTGAGCTAGTTAAAAATGTATTTGTAACCATAATTTTTGAACACTTGATTTGGCAACTTTCAGTTCTGCTATTTAGGTGTTTGACTCTTTCTTCTTTAGATGCCTATTAATAGTGGGAATGCAGATAACAGGCCTCCAGAGTTGTCCTAGTAAAATATTTTTCATTGCAAATTAATATATATAATATGCAGGTTGATAAATGCTTGGCTGCTTCTGCCATTTTCGTAACTGCTCTTTAAGGTATTTCTGCATTATTGGTGCAATGTAGCTCCTACTGAAATGGATGGAAACATTGTCAGTGCCTGCAGCAGTGCTGGATTGCACCAGTTAGCCCTTCTGCAGAATGTCTGTGCAAATAAATTTTGGTAACTTCACCAGTGTTGTGACATTCCAAGCCTCAATTTTCATATTTTTATATTTAACTTACATTTACAAATTACAGTACTCTGGTCGTCATAAAATATTACTTTACTTATTGTGGAGAAAGTATGCTCTTTAGATATGTATTGGCAGTAGTTTCATATGTTTTATTTCCACTTGGAAGTTTAAGATTGTGCACTATTCTGTGAAAAAAAAAAAATCCATCTCTGGCAGAGAGTAGAAAAGCCACCAGACATATTGTATGACACAGTGTTGCAATGTTCCATTAAAATGCCAGCACTGTTGCTTGTGGGTAAACTAACAAAAAATACTTATTTTATGTTTTATTCAAAACCAACACCAATACAATAATTTCTTAAATTTTTCCCATGTAAATATATGTGATGATTTATATAATCATTCATTTCCTTGAATGATGTGTTCCAACAGTCAACAAATGCAAGAATGGTCAAATAAGACTCATATCCTGATTCGGGAACTATTTAAAGGCTGATGAGATCAGGAAAGAGAAGAAGAAGGCCTTTGGATGGTGGAAACACCCACACTGCCTTTTCTGGGCTCTAACTTCCCACAATAGAAGGTGAATTAAATGCTTGAAGAGCATGCTTCTCAGAGGAGAGAGATGGGGGGAGTGACGGTGGGGTATCTCCGGAGGTGAGCTGAGCTCCACACTGCCTTTGAGACAAGTCTCTCATTGCACCCATTTCTGCAGGACTGGGAGGGGACTGCTCTTCTCACGGAAGTGCCAAAGGCATTTGCCTGAAATCTGTCCTTAAAATATCCCTAAAGTGGATAAATGCAAAGAAGAAGTGAGGAGCTGCCAGGAACATTGAGGTTCCTGGAGTGCTGTGGTTCCTAAATGTCAAGGCTTTCATAGCACTCTTTGGTTTCTCTCACAGAGGACGAGGGGATGAGGCACAGGCACACAGACTGGTCAGGTGGAGTCCTGGCCTTCCGAAACATCTGAATAACAACTGCATTAGGTGAGCTCCCAGTGAGATCTAGGGGAGCTTCTGGAAGATGTAATCTGAAAATCCTTATCCCTGATGAGGGCCTTTTATTTTATTTCCTATAAGTTATTTACCTTCGTTTCTCCAGCAGAAAGGAGCTGAGAGGAGGCAGGCAAATGGCACAGGGCTGTGAACTCCTGATGTAGGTGCTGGAGGGCCACCTTCCTGCCATTCCTGTAACGTTTTCAAAGGACCTGGGGGCTTCGATTTTCATGCTGGGCTTCACAGATTGTTAGTCCTGTTCAGTTCAAGCTTTGCTCTTTAAGAGGTAGAAGAAAGAAGGAACACTTCTCGTAAGACCTTTTTTAAACTACCATCAGAACAAAAATCCTCAAAATCTTCACAACAAAAACCTGATAAAAATCTATCCTTTTTCTGTACAGTTTTTAAACCTTATTATCAGGTCCCTTAACAATAGCCAGACAAGCAGGTTACTGGACAGCTTTTTTTAATTGAAAATTTGATTCTTTCCAGTATTCCCTTGCACCTAACAAGTGGCACAATTTGTAGAAGTTGATGTTATTGTAGCATTTTTAGCTATTACCTCAAGCTTTATGTTGGGGCTGGTTTAGATAAAGTCCTGAGTACTGTCTCCACCACCCTTGGCCCTTGGTGCAGTGCTCCAGTGAAGGAACACACTAACAATAGCCTGGTTTTCTGCTTGCCTGAGGGGTGGGTTTGGTTCATCGTGGTTGGCAGGCACCTCAAATTGGAAATAAGTGTGCATGAATAAATTTTCCTTTGCTTCTGTCATGATGAGTTATGCACATATTACAAAAATAATTATCTTCCCTTCATAAATCAGTCTGATAGTTAACTTTTGTTTGCTCACTAATTCACTCTTCCTGCTAAATGTTCTTTGGTTTGGATCAGATACTTAAGCATAGGAATAAATCACAGGTCTAAGACAGAATGCTTTTTGTTGCTGGGAAAGAAGAATAAGTCTAAAACCAAAATAAATGGCATTTGTAAGCAAATCTACAGTGCAATGATGGCCCTAAAATGAGGTGCTAGTATTAGCTATTCTGCTCTGCTTTGTAAAAGTATTTTTTTAGGTAAAATTTTGTCTGATTTATTTTAAAATAGCGATCACCATTACTTTTAGACAGGCAGGTCAAGTAAATAAATTTATGAAGTGAGATATACTGAGAGGAAAAATCCAGGAGAAAAACGGAAGCCAAGGATGCCAGGAGCTAAGCCCTGGGGCATGTGAAACAGTCAGGTATTCTATGTGTATGTTGTAGTCATGCTCGCTGGCAAATACAAGCCGAGCGCAAATCTTTTTTTTTAAGGAGAGAAAACCAAGCCAGTTAGGAGGAAAACGTTGTATTCCTGAGTTGCTGGAAGAAATATGTTGCCAATTCATATTGCAACACAGCTCTGATGACAAGAAGCTGCATAATAAACCAAGTACTTGTGCGATAGTGCCGGCACACTAGCTGCGTGTTCTACAACAGCATTTTTAACCATGTTCAACAGTGTGCTTGCTATCGCTCCTCCATTTGTTGAATTCAGGATGACCTTTGCATGAATAAAGTCAAATAGGATTAAGGCAGGAATTTTCAACAATGGGAAAGAGCAACAGATGTAGCCGACTTTGAACGTGGGAGGATTGTTGATGCACGGTTGCCTAAAGGGAGTGTCTGTGGTGACAAAAAAAGGGGGAGAGGGGAAAAAAACCCAACAATTTCCTAAAATATTAACCGCATAAAAGAAAAGAAAATAAATAGAAAACAGTCCAAAGGAACTGAGTGATCCTGGTTTTTGTTGGCATCGAGCTGAAGGCATGATTTTTTGATTCACTGCCTCCTTTTAAATCTATTTCTTTCTATTCTTTCAGCAGAACTCTGTTCTCTGAAACTGTTGCTATATATGAGCTGTCTGAGGGGTTTGTGGCGGGTATCGTGTTTTTAGGTTCATGGTTTCTCCTGAGTTAAGGAAAAAAAATGGAATATACAGGGGGAAAAGTTGTTTTGCTGCAGAATTAGTAGTTTGAATACGAAATCCAGTTCCTGCTGGTATTTTTTTATTTGATTTATCCTGTGGAGAAGCATATAGATGGATCTCAAATACAGTGCAAGCACTCTATATAGAGACTGTTACAGAAAAGGGGGGGGGGGAAGGTTAGAAATGTAGTTAAAGCAATAACTCTTTCTGATATATCTTAAGTAGTTTTATATTTTTTGTGCCCATTAGATATACTGAATTTGTTTTTATCTCAATAAAAAGAGGACATACATATGTATTTTACTTAGTAGATTTAAAGTATTTGGTTACCTTTCAAAAATACAATAAATTCCTTGAAACTTACTTAGTTTCATTATTGACAAGAGCTGTTTTGCAGTTTAGTAGATAGTCGTGTTAACCCCTAAGTGATACTTCATAGTTTGTAGTAATGAATAATGCACAAAATTTAAATATCATTCATAAGTGTAATTCAGACAAATCAGCTTTGAAAAGCATTCATGGGAAAAGCTTTTAAAGTGTGAATGAAATCATGTGCTCTAGCTCAATGAAAGGGCTTTAAAGGAGCTAGCTAGAAACTAAAGTAATTAAGAAAATCATGTTGTAAATGCTATGAAAAATATTGGTGAGCTTAATGTATTACAGTTCAACTGTAATATTTAAGAGCTTGATTAAACATCCACTGATTAAATGCTTACACTACACTTTAAAGAGAGCTATGCTGTTGAGAGGGCAGTCTCTCACAGTAGAAAAATCATTTGGATTCAGAGGATGTAGCATGGTAAAACATCTTCTAATACATCTTATCCTACTTCTTCCCATACTCCTTTAGAGCAGAGCTTGCTGTGGGTTACCACTAGCTGATGACATCCCAAAGTGTACTCAGTGGTTGTAACATGTCTCCCACCCCCCAAACAAGGAGTATTTCAACAGATATAGAAGAAAAAAAAGAAACAAACAAGCCCAAAACAGAACAAAAAAAATACCCCCAAACCCTCTATTGTTACCTGGGATCAGATATCCTGAAGGACACAGCTATTGAATATCCGAAGAACAGAGCTCTCTGCGTGCTGGAGGCTTCATTACTAATTTTTGTTGCCTTAGTAAAGAGGCTGTTATATTTTATTTTTGCACTAGGGACAACTTCATATGCATGCCTGGCATCTGTAGCACCAAGAGCACGTATCTGTTATGTGCATGGAGTAGATTAATGCCCACTGTGGCTGGAGAAAGTCGCCTTCATTTCCTCGTGGGCTCAGTGTTGGAACCAACATTAATCTCACAAACGTGTACATAACTGCTCACGTTGTTTGTGAATGCACAACTGTGTGAAAGGCTGTTACAGTCACACAGCAAAAGCATAGAAATATATTTTGAAAGAGCAGTTGGATGCAGGTGTCTAAGACACCTGGATTTTTGTTGATGTTCATGAGACTTAATGGAGTCCACTGAAGGCAACGAGAAGATGAGGTCCTTGATCCTGAATTAAGTTCCTGAGAAGTGACACCTTTTCATCCAGGGTTCCAGGAGTATGAACTGGGGCGGGTTAGGGCAGTTTCTAGCTCCTTAGTTGGCTTTTGTGTGTTTGAAGGGTGATCCACAAGGAAGAGTACAGTCTCCTTTTCTTTGGTAGCTCTGTTCTCCCTCACTTCATCAACACCTTGAGACAAAGAACTGTAATCCTAAAGCCTTGCAAGGGTCATGTTTCTTGGCTTGCTTCAATGCAAATAGATCTTTAGAATCCAACTCAGACAATCATGCTTTAAAAGTATCCTAAAATGTTATACCATTGGAAATAATTATAAATAAAAATGGTGCTCTATTTTTATATTCTTTATTTTTTTCCAATTAGCTGCCTTGTATTTTTTGCGTCTGGAGCATAGTGAATGTAATTTTTACTTATAAAACAGATAGTTCAGAATTTGTTTCTGTTATTTCAAGTAAGCTTGGGGGATTTTTTAATGTAGTGTGTATTTTCTTTCTGTGTGTGTATATAGGTATATATAAACTTACATTTTAATATATTTGTTACTGTGATGATTATGGTTATTTGTTATATGTTATTTGTGTGCCTTTGTATATAACAAATATGCTTTTCTTTCTGCATGCAGGCTTTCTACAAAGTGAATTCAGACAGTAATTTGATACAGATGGCTTAACAGATCATAATTAAAGTGTTTTGTCCTAGAATCTGCTTCATAACTCAACCATATTCCCTAACACCATGACCCCTTTTCATAATGTTGCTAAAGTGCTTTCAAGAACTCTGCAGAAAGCTTTGTTTTTTATCACTTTAAAGCAATACTGAAGAATTGATGCTTTTCTGAAGTGCCCTTATGGCACTCTGTGCTATTGGTAAGTAGTCTATCATGATTGTCATTGACAGCAATGACTCAGGAACATAATGTGACTCAGTCTTTTGTTTTGAGACATGGGTGTGTAGACCAGAACCCAATCAATAGGCTTAAGTACAGCAAACCAAATATTGATTCAATGCTCAAATTCTTATAACTGTAACCACAACCCTTCCATTGTACTTAAAATGTTATTAGAATATTAACATTATTATAATTTTAAAAAAAAAGGAAGATGAAAAATTGCCTTTGAGGGGTTTCCAGGGAAGGAGTTTTCTCTGCAAATGCATTTAACTGTTTTTACATTCTGTATAGCATCAAGATTAGGCTTTTGCAAAAAATAGGTTTGGGGGTTTGCCTACTAGAATTAGGTTTTCTTTTAGGACAGTATCTTTCTTTCTGTTTACATACCGTTGTTTTCAGATATAGAACTAGAATATAGCATAGATATGACTAATAGGGAATAACTAGAAGAAAATTCCAATGAGAGCCTCCAAATTTTCGAAATGTTCTTCCATTTCTGGTCTCCTTGGACATAGAAATAGTTGCTTTAAAATCACAATCTGTCTTTTTTTTGCAAGTATTTAAAGAGTTGTAGAACCCATACAACACATGGCACATTAGGTGGTTTGACTCAGAGCACTTTCATCTCTGGAAGAGTATTTCCCTTATTTTTTGGAGGAAGCCAATAGTGTGACTTGTCCTCAAACAAATGAAATTTACTGCTCCATATTTTGGGTCTTGTGCATTTTTATTTTTTTTTTTGCACATATAAGCTGTAACTGGCCCTTCATCACCCTCAGTCTCTGTTTCTATGACAGTTGCTCTGCCTATATTTGATGCCCAAAAAGCAAGATTATGTTGTGGCCCTACTTTCTGACCAGGTTTTAGCAATTTGACATCCTTAAACTCCTGAACATTGTCCTTTCCGCTCTCCCTGCATGACTGATGGACTTTGTGTGGAGCCCCAACCAGATGATCTGAGCACTGCTGGAAATGCATATCTGCCTGGAACTATTTGAGAAATAGATTCACATTTTTAAAAATATATATTTAAAATGGGGTATTTTCATATTTACTGAGTAAAAAGGGACTAAGAGACAAGTCAAATCCTACTATGGTCTTGTTTTTGCTTTTGTCCTTTTCAGCTTAAAAGGATCCTTTTAAAAACTGGTTGTTGAGTTTGGGTGTGAGTTGTAGGTTTAGATTGCATAAGAATTGACCTCTTTTGATAGTGAAGTTTGCTACAAATATATTGCTTGTGTCTGATTTAGGACACAAAATACCTCTGTAGTGTTCCATAATTCATGGACAGAGATAGCATCCCCTAAGGCTGCTGTGGAGCATCTTAGTCAGACTTCTGCTCTGAAGAGTTTTCCAAACTGTGTGTGTCTGCGAGCTGCAGAAGAGGTTTTGGGAGACCAATCAGACCAATCTTGTTTACCTAAACTCCTCTTTTGAGAGTCCAGTGCCCTCCCCTTTCCGCTTCCTGCCACCCCCCCCCAAACTTGCTAAAGGGATTGTTAAGTAGCAGCATTTAACTCTACCACAGTTTTATAAATGGAAGATAATAAAAAGAATTGCTAAATGCCTTTTCAGTATTTACATGTGATAAAAAAAAACCTTATGTGAATGCAACTCCCTGAATATTTATCAACTCATCATTGTCCCACTAGTGCTTCTATTCGAGTACTCTCTAAGTTTTATTTTAACTGTGGGCAGAACTGCTCTTTGAACTCCCGTTCTGTGCTGCTTCAAAGGTAAGAGAGGTCTTAGTCAAATGATATCACTGTACTTGTTTCCCAGCCATGTCTTGGGTCATGCTTCTGCTGCCTAGAATCTGAAAAGCCCATGTTATTAAGATGATGGGTCCTAACCTTTAAATAATTTTCAGAAGCTCGTGTAACTTGGAACTAACACTAAGTATTAGAATCAACTTTATAGATTCCACTGGAAGCTTATTTAGAGCAGTTGGCTTTTATAAATTTATCAAAGTTTTGAAATTGCAGCTATTTTGCTGTGTTACCAGAGCTCTCCCTTACATTAACGTTCTCTTCCCTTTATGTTTCCCATTTCAAAGATTGTCATAATCATTTAATCTCTCGTTATGCAATTAGATATGTTGCTACACATTTATTAGCAAACTTACTGTCAGACTAGTAGTAATGCTCTAATTTACACTTCCCAAAGCATGGAAGTTCCTGTGTAGGAATGAAGGCTCCCTTCTTTTCCCTCCTCCACCTATCCTGAGGTGCTTGTGCAGTGAAAAGTATTGCAGGAGACTGAGATGTGTGAGTGATAAGTGCTCTACATTTGTAACACCTGGACATGATCAGACACGTTAAAGATGATGTATGAGGCTTGAGTGTGAGTTTTCTCCATTTGTGCTGGCTGAAATTTGCCCCCCTGTAGCTCATTGGGGTTCTCTGATAAATCTGATCTCATCCCCCAACCTAAGGGAGAGCAATCAATACCTTCCCCCACAGCTCCTTCTAAGAGCACTGGTACTACTGGTTGGAAGACTGAAGTCCTCTGGTGCAGTTCTTCTATCCAGGAGTTTCCTAGTTCTGTCTGCAGATGAGTGTTTGGAATCAGGAGCAGCTCACACCAGAAACACGTTAATCATTGCATCATCTGGGGACCAGTCGAGAACTTTTCAGGAGTGCTTAATTTTATTTAACACGCCATGTAAATTAAGTCCAAAAGACACTTAAAGTGTAACACTTTCTTCCATTTGTGGAAGCTCAAAGCCATAACACCACTTAAGGATTTTAATCCGTTGGACAGTAATGTCTTTGGGATCCAGCGATGTCATCTGTCTGTCACTGTGAGTTAGGGACAACTAATGAATCGGTTAATGGTTGGAATAGTGTTGAAAGACCAGGGAGTCTCTGATACTGCCTTAGGAATGCAAACCCCAAACAATCAGAAACACCTATAGAGTTGTCTGTTCAGGAAAACCCCTCAAGCTGTCATCTGGACACGATGCTCATGAGTATTGTGCACACTGCATGTATAATAGTGCATGCTAAAATCCCTTTCCATGTTTCCATTCCTCCTCTCCCTCAGCAGCTTGGAATACTTCTCATATCTGCAAAATTTGTTCCTTGAATTCAAAATCAGCATTTTGTCTCAAAGCTTTTAATATTGCAATACTTATAATGTAATATTTTTCTAAAAACTGTTTCTATTTTATTTATCTGACAATTTTTTTTTTTTAATTTAGGGAACTTAAACCAGGAAAAAAATGCTGCTAAACAAAAAAAAAAAAAAATACTGCTGTAGTTCCAAATATTAAGCTAATTTTTAAAATGTTGACCTAAATAATACATTCAATTAATTTAAAAAAAACCTATCTTTGCAGACCATGTACTAATATTTAATTTGAAATTTTATTGAGTAGATCCTGGGGATCATTTAGGAGTTTTACATGTGTTAAAAAAATGAAACCCAGAAGACCTGACTGCTGTGCATTGCTGTAACACCCCTGGAACGTGGCTAACGCCCAATTACTGCATGCTTAGACTTGGATGGGAATTACAATTGAGCTGTAAAATATTTTGACAGTTTCCAACTGTTGTGTGGTTATTAGCCAGGCATCATAAGAGAATGAAATACAGTGATTTGATTAGGTTTATATCACAATCTGCTTAAACAAGGACTTTCAACATAAACATGTAGTGTAAAGTGTTAATCAGAGGCAGTATTTAATTATTAGCAGCTTTTCTTGAGTTCTGCAGGAGAGAATTCCTCTCTCCCAAAGATTTTGATTTCTTAAATGAGACTTGCCATACCTTTGTGCTTCAGCTTTTCATTTACAAGCTTTTACTTGTTGAGTGCTAAAAGCATAACCACACCAAATTTAATTTGTCGCATGAAAATTGTGTGTGTATTTTTCAAGAGGATAGATTTGCCAGTGTTGACGCTAGAAAAGCTTGTGTTAATTACATATTATAAAACAAAAAGGATATTTTCATTTAATATGTATTTCTTCTTTTAGCTGAACAAGTCCTAGCAATTAGCAAATTTGGATAGCGTAAGAATTCCTGGAAAAATATATGTTAAGCCAAGTGGCACTTGAATTGCTGTTACTTTTACATGTATTTTTATTTTGAAATGAAACTAATAAAGCAAAAATATTTAAACTGCATGCAAATTAAGCTCCAGATTGTGCCAGTCTTCTTATGTTTATTAAGCTATTGAATCCTTGAGTTGGGGCTGTTATTCCGTAGGGTCTATTCACAGAATAAGGTACTATTCACAGAGGTAAAGATAACAATCTGCCTTCACACTGCTTAAATAATGCTCATTCTGTTGGGCAACTAAAACAAGAATATTCAAGCCTGCCATCCCTTAATTTTTCATTTGCTTTTATTTAGTAATGCTTTTTTGTTTTCTTTGTTGTTTATGAATGGTGCTTGTGAGTGAAATGTTCTTTTTCTGGTAGAGAAGACTTTTTGAAGCGTTATCTTTTTTTTTTCTTTAAAAGAAAAACCCTCTAAGGTAATTTTTGTTTCCCAGTTCACTCTGCTTGTGACATCTCTGCTGTGACAGAGCTGAATCCAGCTGATTTGGTTACAAGTGTTTGCTTACATCTTACAGCTTGCCTAAATACCTGATTTCACCCAACTGCAATTGGGTGGGGGTTTTTCTGACTGTTGTCCTGGGTTTGAACTTGAACTGTTACCTTGCAGATGAAAAAAATCTTTCCAATGTATCCTAGATTTTAAAGTGGCTTGGTGACTTTCTGTGGAGATATGGTCAATGAGAGAGAGCCTTCCTCTCTCTAATAGTGCTCCTGAGGAGCAGCTGGAGTGGTGGGGTTATAATTCTTCAATAGCCAGTCTCCTAAACAACTGAAAGAGAAAAGACACACTCTGTGCAGTTATTCATTTGGAGAGTGGTTAGTGGTTACTGAACTTTCTATGTGTTCAAATAGCTTTGTGCCAGGGAAAAAAAAACCAAAAATATACTGTTCTTTTCAAGGAGATCTTATTAACCTAGGGCGAATTATTGCATGAGTTGCTTATGAAACAAATAATATCAGGACTTCCATGCTAGGATTTATTTTTAAAACAGGAAGTGGGTTGTTTTTGGTGGGTGATGTGAGAGGCCAGTGTGAAGTGTTGCTTGGTGGGAACTGGGGGTTTTCCAGCTTGCTTCCCCTGATGCCAGTGCTCGGAGGGAACCTCTGCCAGGCTCCTGCTTGCTGATGGCAGCAGCCTGTGCAAGCTGTGTCCTTTTCCTGTAGCCTCTGGAGTTAAGAAACACAGAGAAGTTGGGTCTGAAGCACTTGGTCCATCTACTTGCCCAAAGGCAAAGTTTTGCTTTACAAAACGAAGCATTTCTGCAACTTATTGTTAAAGACCTCAAATAACGAGACATTCGTGGCTTTCCCAGGCAGTCCTCGGTGCTTCATTGTACTGTTTTATAGATTGCTCCTCCTGGTGTCTGACCTGTTGCAATTAAAGCCTGTAGCTTCATTTTGGTATGGGGGACAAAGGGTTTTCTTTCTTCTTTATAGAGTTTTATGTGCTTGAAGACTTACCATGTTACTTTGTCATTTTTCCGTAAGATAAATGAGATAAATTTGCTACAGCATACTTCATGCCTCTTTTGGGTTTTTTTCCTGATCTTTGGACTCATTTTCCTTACACTCTGCGTCAGAGAAAACTGAACATAAAATTTTTGTTGTGCTTTTGTTGATGCTGAGTGGAGTGGGAGAGGCACTATGTGTCTTGCAAGCTTTATTCCTGTCTGTACATCTCAGTATGATATTTGTTTTTTTCACAACAACCTGATGTTGTTGACTCTATGTTCAGCTTGAATAGACTGTTTCCCCCACAAGTTCTTTTGTGAAGAACTTTTACCTAACCAGTTCTTCCTCATTCTGCATTTATGTAAATGATTACTCTTTCCTGTGTTTCACTTGTAGCTATTGAATTTCTTACTGTTTCCTTCAGACCTTTTCTCCTTTTTATGTGATTAGAATTCTTCTAGTGCATTTGATGTCCATCCCAGCTTCTTGTCTAATGTATTGTCCACCTTCCTAATTCAGACTTTCACTGAACCCAAGAAATACTCTTGCAGAACCCTTTTTAATGCATAATTCCAACAATCATTTAAAACTAGTCTTGGCTATAGTTTTCCAGACTGTTTTGTACCTCTGTGAGTCTCATTAAGGCACTGTTTTCCGTGCTTCCTTTATGAGAGCATCTTGAGAGACAATTAAAAGAGCTCAACTGCATTCATAATGTTATGTGATGCTTCTGCCCACCCCTACCTGCTTCCCTGTTGTAGAAGGAACTTGGACTGCTAGTCATGATTTGTTCATGGCAAATAATGTTTGTTCCTTGTCTTCTTTTAACTTTCATGTGCTAAGAAGCACCTTAATTATTTGTTCTGCTTCTTTTTCATTAGCTTGTCTGCATTCTTCCAATTTGTCTTTTTCTTATGCATTTAGAGACTGGAAAGGAATGTAGTATTTTCCTACTTTTCTAATATCTCCCCTATGTTCAAGTTTTCAGACTGTCCATTCATTTCAGATGTTGTTTTATATTGGTTCTTCCAGTACCCTAGGATTACATTCAATGTGTTCAGCTGATCTGGAAGCATCTGGCTTATCTAAGCTGTTTCCACACGGGGCTGAAATTTCACCTTTTTGTGTCTGTATGAGTAATGCTTGTTTCCAACTTGCATCTGACTTGTAGAATAAAGACAGAAGAAGAAAAAAGAAAGGTGTATAATTTCAGGTGCCTCCCCATCATCTATGGACAGCTTCTTATCAATGAGGGGTGAAACAATATTTTTATTAATCTCCATTTTGTGATTGTTTACATAGAGTTAACTGCTGATGCAGTAGTTTATCAAGGCAAAAAGTTCTTTCCATTAAATTCTCACTTATCTATAGCTGTCCTAAGTAGTTTCAAGAACATCCATCTCTATGCCTGATGTAAGCTCATTGACACCAGCACCTCATGCAGGATTGTGGAATATACTGATTTTATTTCCACTCTCAATCAAGAGGTGTACTATGGCCTTCAGAGGTACTGTGTCATCAATACCAGACTTAAAAATACTGAGTGCTCTAAGCTCCCCCAAACAGAGAGATTGTTTTCCTTTGTTAGTGCAATACCTGCACAAATCTGACATCTGTGTGTTCTGTTCTCGAGTATTTAAAACAAAGATTTCTCATAGGGAAAGACTAATGCTTCCATAAATATGCCTATGGTTGTGCATATAATGTAAATGATGCAGTAGATTTACAAAATGGGTAACTATAAAGTTCTGTGGAGCAATGTCACCTTAATGATCCAACATCAGAAGATTACCTGAAAAAACCATGCCTGCTGAAATGTTCAGAGGAGTGGGATAATGACTTGTGTTTATTTAATGGCTCTGTCAAAAGAAATTCCTGCAAAAGCAACAAGAGTTCACTGTTTTTAGGAAGAATTGGCAGTGACTCTCATTTTTAGTTTGCCTTGTGCTTTCTTTTAGAAGAGATTCTTGTGACCTTTTCTGACAAGCTCTAACACTTCCATTGTTTGCTGCAGGCCTTTGAAATGTGGCAGAGATAGCCTTGGGCCCAGGGAGGTGCGTTTTGCTAGTTCAGTTCACATTTAACAAAGTTAAAAGCTTTGAAAATTGCTATTCCTCATCTGTGGTTTAAGTTGCTTAATTCTGGCAACCTGCCCAAAACCCTGAACGTTCCCATCGTGGCAGAGAGCCAGGGATTGTGAACCAGCAGCATCCTGGTAGCTCATCTGGGCTTCCAGCACAGATTACATGAGAGCACAGACTTCAGCCCACATGCCACCGGGCCAACTGGAGAAAGGAAGGTGGACACAAGGAAACTGCCTGTCTTCTGAGAGCAGAAAAATGAGGCCCCATCCCTGCATGTGATCTGTTCATACTGTTATATTACAAATATGTGTAATCATCAGAGACTGAGCTCTGCGTTCGCTTCTGCTTAATGGTATGAATTATATACCTTTCTTGTTTTTTTTAATTGAAAACATGTCGTTCAAGACAAAGATTATGTGACCTCAGGGAAGAGAAGCCAGGTGAGCCTTGGCCAATCCTTTTATAATAGTTGGATCTGAGAAGGAGCTCACTGTAACTTTTTTCCTGGCTATACTGACCATCAAGTGAAATCACTTACACATAAGTAACCAATTCATTATGTTGCCTCATATTTGTTTCTCTGTTACCAGCTCATTAACATAAATCTTCTCTTTGACGGTAGCTAATAAATTTAGGGCTTCTCAGCCTGGTGAGGTGGCTGCCTTCACTCCCGTGTGGTGCTGTTCTTCTCTACTAAGAACATCCACAGGGGGAGGTAGTTGCCTTGAAATAAATAGTCTGTCTTGCTCTTAATTGAATGCCATGAGCAGACACACTTGTCTCCTGTTGCCCAAGTGAGGCAATTGTCCAGTAGTCCATGTGTTGTGGCTTTTGGTTATGAAGGTTTAGAGTTTAGTTCTGAATACTTGGGTTCTTTTATCCTTTTAATCCCCAACAATGAAAACCAAACCAAAACCCAAAAAAGACTCTGCTAAGAAAATGTTACTTCATTACTTGACAAAGTAAAAGGCAAAAGGAGGCTACCAGATAATTACAAAAATTACAAAACGAAGTACTTAACAGTAGCCTTTGTTATTGCAGTCTCTCCCATCTTTGTGCACTGGATGCCTGTAGGTTATAAGCACGTGCACACTTCAGTTGTATGACCACATACCATCATTTTCTACCAGACCACTTCCTCAGTGCTCAGAGTAAAAGCAACCAGAGGCAGTTATCTGCAGGGCTGCTTTCCTTTCTTTTGCCAGGCATAGTTTGGAAAAGCTCTTTCCGGACTCCTGGCCATCAAAATATGTAACAGGCAACTGACAACCCTTTAGTTTGACCTACTTGACCAACAACTAACTTGAGGTGTGTCCCGAGGATTTCACCTTCCTCTTTCCCTTGCGAGGTTCGAACATGAGAGCATCACATCAGCTCAGGCAGATGTCTAAATGTTAAGGTTGTGATTGAATATGGACTGGTTTGGTTGTGCCAAAATGAAACCTGTAAAAAGATAAGCAATTAAAAGCTTATACCTAAGGGTTTTAAGATAAAAGCTTATATTTTATTGCCTATCCATATTAGCTGTAGACACAATCAGAAGAGTGAGGAAGGCAAAGTTTTAAGATGTATGGTGCTGATGAAACTGGAGGTTACCTAAATACTTGTTATTAATCATATATAGGAAGTAAATTCATTGAATCTGTAACTTGTGCCTAGCAGCTGGATTTTCATATCTCCTTCATTTTTAGGGACAGTAGGAACTAGAGATGTTTTATGCAGCCACACACCGTGCCATGCAAATAGAGAGCACAAAGTTAAAGAATGTACTCCTAAGTTGATGCATTTGTCTTTCAGAGTAACAGGACAGCAGAACTCCTAACATTTCTTTCTAGGAAATGTGTATTTTCTAATATATGGGTGGTCTTCCCTTACTAGAAGCAAAGAGCAATGCCACTTGTATTTTGTTGTGTCACTGAAGCCATCCTAGTGTTATTATGACGTGCTACCATAAAAAAATAACTAACTAGTCTACATAAAGGACATCTCACCACAGCTCAGGGTTATCAGGATGTTTTTTTCCATTTTTGGAATAAAACTGAAAGCAATTTTATTTATTCTATCTTTGCACTCTTCCCATGTTGTATTTGATATTTGACTTAGGCCTAGACTGTTCCACAGCCCATAGCAAACAAAACTGAATGCACGTTGGACATGTACAGACCTTGCCAAAGGCATAAATTGTACTAAATGAGCCATATTCAATTTCTAATACTCCCAGGCTCCTATGGGTGGAGTCCTGTGTTGTTGAAACGATAAAATTCTTGGGTATCATCTTGATGATACAAAATTATCCATTTGACTGAAATGTATTTGGTGTCTTGGTTTTATTGCACCACTTTTTACTGCTTTTCAGACTGATCAGTTCATTTGAGTTTCCTAAACTTTTTATGTATCCAGCCACATGCTGTACATTTTCACTCACCTATTTGTGCCTTACTTTCATTTACCTTATCTTGCATTTTAAAGGTTTCACCATTTTTAGTGAGACTAGATGGCACTGTGGTTTTGATGGGGTAAGGGAAAGTCCCTTTTGCTTTGCTTGGTAAAATAAGTAAGAGACCAGTGTCTGTACTTCCTTCTTGAAGAAAAAGACTTGTTTGTTCATTGTTTAGAGATCTTCCCTATTTTGACTTCCAGGTCTATCTCAATCTCATCTTCCTCTCCTCCTGCAGTTAATTACCAATCCTGGGTTGTTTCCAACCTTTCCTCTTTTCCAACCTTTCCTTTCCTCTTTGGGGAGTTGTGTTCATTAATAAAAAACTCAAACCACGTAAGTCTTCCACCTAGATTACATACGTTTTTTTCCTTACTTCTCTCAGCATCTTTCTTTCCAGCCTTTTACACTGCCCCCTGCTTTCTTTAAACTCCTCTACCCCCATGCATCCTGTCTACGAGCTGTTGAATTGCTCAGACTGAGCCCCTACAGTCTTCATTCTGGCTGTTCACACTGTCTCATATGAGGTCTCTGTCCATAGCCCCATGTTCCCATCAGACTTTCAGTCTTGATTTTCTCCTCCTGAGTGTTGTCCTGTGTGTCAGAGATGCAGCTCAACCCTCTCTCTCTGAACCATCAGTGTGCCTGGTGCTGCGTTCTCGAGAGCAGCAGAACAACTATTTAAATATTTTCAAATGTAGGGATGCAACCTAATATTTAAAGCTATTGTCCTCTTGTTAACACAGAGTAGTGGTCTGATGGGATAATCTCCCAAGAGGAAAAATGCATAAAACGTATTAACTGAGCTTCCAGAACATGTAAAAGAAGAATAGAGACTTCAATGCTTTCGTTGAGTGCGAAACAAAGATATCCTGAAGCTGGTGCTGACTCCAGCTGATAAGTCCATCCACATGATGCTATATTTAGATCTGAGCTAAGCATGTGAGGGACCAGCTCTGGAACCCCTGCACTTCTGCACGGTTATTCCACAGCTGGATAAGAGGCGGTTGCATTAGATTCGGTAACCTGTTGATCAGTGAGCAGATCTAGCAATCTGGTGTGGGTATCTCATGCTTTTTGGGACCATTTCCAACCAAGTTCTCAGGGCCTTTGGGGTTTGAACTCAAACAGGCAAGTCATGACTGCCGTGTTGTTTGGAAGAATTGTGTGGTCAGTGCTTGAAAGAATGATATAAGAGAAGGCTTATTAAATTTTCATTCATCTGATTAGTTCCTGCTGATCTTGTAGAGCAAATATATACTAGAAATAGGCACTTGGTAGTAATTGTGCTTGTACCAAAACAGTAACTAATATGTATAACATACAAGTATCGAAAGAAAATCTTTTTCATAATTAAGTTTCACCAAAAAAAAATAAAAAACATTCAAAACTAACATTTGTTAACGCCTCTGAAGGTATGTCAAGTGCTCACACACAGTTCTGCCTTTACTCATGTATTTCCCTTGTGTCTTGAATTGAATGCATTTGTCACAGATTAAATAACAAAAGCTTTGGCTCAGGTGGTGATTAGGAGCATAACATTGTTCTAATATTAACTTCACCTTTATCCAAAAAAACTTGGACTACTAAGTATGGAAAGAAAACCTAATGTAACTTCTGCTTTATCAGCTAAGAGAAGAGAAAATTGTGTAAGTACATTATGCACATCCTAAATCTTGAATATTCTGGATAAAATACTTTTAGAAAATGTAACATTAATGAAAACACGAACAGGGAAAATTTTTAAATAAAAATTTTTAAATAAAATGTGAAATTCTGCTAAATTTATTGTTTTAATAGCTTTGGATTTCCTTTTGTAAAACATGTTTTAAATTCAGATATGTCTTCAGTTTGTTAGATGAGTAATTAAGGCATTTCCATGATAATATTGCCTCAGGTGATTTCAGAGTTAACCTGAAAGCATTTAGGTGGTGACTGAAACATTTAAAATTTTCGTAGAGAATTTCAGCAGCAAGTATTAAGACTTTATAGTTAACATTTAATATCTCTGTGATGCTCTATGATTTGAAGAAGTAACTTTGTGCTTTAAAAATTTGTTAAAATATCATCTTTCCACGATTTGATAGAGTTATTTTAATTATTGTCTCTCAGTAGTGTTATTTCCATAAATATAATTTGTAATAGCAAATATATTTTAAGTAACATAGTACCTTAAATATGAGATCAGTGGTTAGTTACTGGGTTTTGCTTCCAGTTGTAAAAAAAACAAGAGAAAAAAACATCATCTTAGTTCCTTCACTCTGAATCTGGAGTAATTGTCTGACAGCTCCTATGCAATATTTGTTTATCTGATTAGATCTTGTACATGGTAAAGAAAGTTCATCATTTATTGCTGCTTTTCCTTCCCTATTTTGCATATCCCTGTTAAGCCCTTAATTCAGTATATTTAGAGATATTTGTCTCATTGTTAATGGATTTGTTCATGCTGATTTGAATTGTTGACAAGATTTAAAAAAAAGCACTTTTTAACAAGTTATTTTGCACATACAATGTGGTATTAAAAAAAAATCTCAGCAAGGTATACCTTTTGCGCTTTCTAAATGAGTTAGCAGTGCTTGTATGTGATGAGGAGGTAGTATGTTTATAAAACAACCTTTTAGGGCTGATTGTGACAGTAAATGAAAAATTACTTCCCTGGTTCTGTGTGGGTTTTTTTCCCCAGAAGCAGTGGAAACAAATCAGCAGCTAATTGCTGAGCACTGACAGGCTTCAGTCAAGGGGGGGCATCGTAGGTCTTTCACAAATAGACAATAACAAGTAAATCCGTTTGACCGTAAACTTAAGTGGCTGTGATACAGTAAATTACTTGCTCTATTTATCTTAATTTGGGGACTCTCCACCTCTAAGGTGCGTCAACAGCTTGTTTGTTGTGTGTATATGCTTTTAATTATATTACATTTAAAAAAACAAGTGATCTGAGTTCTTTCACTACAGTTCAGATTTAGGATTTGTGTCAGTCACATTCTGTCTTTTTGATTAGCCCTAAGAAGTTTTTGAAGTGATAATATTTTTCCAGAGAAATAAGTGTGTGTGAGAGTCTTGAAAACATCAGCTGAAGTCAGTAAGTTCTCTGCTGAATTTGTGGAACAGTGGATGGTCTGACAAACACCAGATGCCTGAAATATTCTGTTTTAATTCTTGGCTTATGCCCACAAAAAATGTTACTAAGAGGGTCAAAATAACCTGTTTTTAAATGGTTGTTGGTAGCTAATGATTCTTGTTAAAAACCACCCTCTGATAAGAATTTACATCTGAAATTCCTTTTCGACTTAGAAAAGCTAAAACCCAGGAGAGGAAACTCTTTGTGTATGGTTGGAAGTGGCTGTTTAGAAACACCATGCCATAATTACCTTTGTGCAATCTCACACTTACATAGAAAGAGAGCCCAAAACTGCACACGGGAACCTGTTGGAGAGCGATACACCGGTCTTGTGTCGCGACTTTGATCCCCCCCCCCGATGCAATGATGGATTGCAGCTCGTGACAAACTCTGCCCCAGCTCTGCCTGGCCCTTTGATCCAGTCCCAGTGTTATCTTCATTAAAAAGTGAAAGGGCTTGTGGGGATGCTTTTCCATTTTGGGAAATGTTTTCAAAGCTGAGTGTCACGGACTGTACGGGACTGTGCCGTAAGTGTTTCAGCACGGTATTTCCACTGGTACGATTCTTGGCCTCTTCTCCTGTGTAGATCTGGAATCCTGTATATCTGCATCCTTTGGAGACAAGTGCCTAGGGCAACAACTGTAGATAATAACTCACGATTTGTGTCTTTTGCAAGTTACAGTCATTGTAAACTGACAGCTGTGAAGGACCTAAACTCACATCAAAGGATACAGATCATCTGGTTAGGTCAATTAATGTTAATTCTCATCTTCCATTAAATTCTTTTATCGTCTTCTCTCTTTTTCTTTTCTTTTCTTTTTTTTTTTTCTCCAGCCAAGCCCGATACCAAGTCCTGTTTTGGGGAGAAAGCCAAACGCTAGTCAGTCATTGCTCGTGTGGTGCAAGGAAGTTACAAAAAACTATAGGGGAGTGAAAATCACCAACTTTACTACGTCGTGGAGGAATGGTTTATCCTTTTGTGCAATATTACATCACTTTAGACCAGACCTAATGTAAGTTGTATACTCTTTGCCTGCACAGCCTAACTCTCATAGAAATACAGAACAGTTAAGTTTATGTAAAAATCAAATTGTGTTCATTTCAGATGTTGAATTCTTTTCACCCTTTCCTTTCAAGCAGGGAACCATCCTTTCTAAGAAACCAGATTTATGAATGTTCAAACTTTGTGACCTCTGTGCTCTCCCTTGTTGCATAAACAATTATTTCTCCCCTCTCTGTGATTTGTTTTTCTTCTTCTTAATCTTATACAAAGAACTGACTTCAGGATGATTATGAGAATTGCGCCGGTGTTGAAATGAGATGAGAGGAATAAGCTCTTTGTACGCTGACAAGGACGGATTACCTCCTGGTAAATTTGGTTGTCAAGGCCGGCCTCTAGTCCCTGCCTTAACTTCTTTTTTAGATGGAAAGCTTCAGGCAATGAAACATGTAATCGGTGTTTATTTATTTATTTATTTATTCCTTTAATTTTCCACACTATTAGTTTTGTTGATTGAATTGCTGTGAAATTGCTAGTTACTATATGATATTATTGTATGTCAAATTTTTAGATTTAGTTTGTTTTAAAACTGCTGCTTTTATCAAATACTGTACATACCCACTGTGCCATTTTCCCCCTCAGTGACTACAAGTCCCTGAATCCTCAAGATATTAAAGAGAACAACAAAAAGGTAAGAACTGCCAAAAAAAAAAAAAAAAAAAAAAAGACATAGCCTCAGTTTTGACTTCACTGCAGGTTTTTATTAATTTTGGGAAATGCAGTTGTTTTGTAAGGTCATAACTGCAGCTCACAGAAGGTATTCGGCCTCCCGTGGTTCAAATCGGATGCTTTATTGACTCGAGTTTGTCATGGTTTTAACATTCACAACAAGTTCAAGGCCGGCATTAGAGTTTAATGTTTGTGCGGCCTACATTAACTGTGAAAGCAGGGGAAAGGCCTGGCCAGCCTTCTGTGAGCGCTCATGATTTTTCCTGTCAGCTGCGTAATTAAAAACAAATTTAGAAACACGTACCTGTGATTGGACTGTTGTACACGAGGCTTCTCTTGCTGTTGCTTTACCAGGGCTCTGGGAATTGGGCACGGTTGATGTTGCTTGGTGATTTTTATGTTTTTAAAGATGAAATATTACACCTACTCTCATGCATGCTGCACCATGAGTGAAGGGTAAAAATGTTGAGACAATACTTTGCAAATAAAGTGAAATATTAGGAAAATACTTTATAGCCTTGTGCTGGGCAGCTGTTTTAAACCACTCGTTGTGGGTGCAAAGATCTAAAAAGTTTCTCTGGAAGAAGCAGGAATTCAGTTTGGGAATCACCAGAAGACTTTTTATTTCTGCTCACTATTTTAGGCATGCTACAAACTTCAGTTGGGCCCTAGGGACATGTTTAGAAATTAAAATTTTCATGTGAGTCACTGATAATGAAATTGTTCCTTAAGATGATCTGAAAATTGTTTTTAAGTATCTGCCTTCTTAATGCTGGGATTTTGTTTTTCTATTGCTTTAAAAAGCACTAAATTTAACAAGGATTAAGGTATAAAAATATACTTTGAATAAATTAATCAGGTTCAATGTAGTAAACATATCTACAGTCTAATATGATTTAGTTATGTGGAATTTCTGAAAATGCTTTATTAAAATTCATTTGTGTTTGTATTTTAATGTGTCTACACATTTATGTGTTAGCCAGGGAGTTACTTGTCTTTAATTTAGTACTTATGTATTATAAATAATGAAATATCTCTAAGCTGCTGCTATATAATGAGTCTTTTGGCTGTTGATTTTTTTTTTTCATAATAATATGAGGACTTAAGATGACCTAATGTGACATCACATTATTTTCTGTGACCATATGTTTTTGTACTTCAAGTTTTGTTGAGCATCTGGGCTAATTAAGCCGGATTATAAAAAAGAAAGAATAGATTATTAATTAAAAACGTTAGCAGTATGATCAGTCATCTTTTCTTTATGAAACTGTGATGGCAAACAGTGAACTTTTCAGCCTCTCTTTCTAACAGGATATAGTTCCCAGAATTGAAGAAATAATGATTGTTGTTATTGTGCAGTTTTTTTCTTTCATCACTTTGGCAGCCTTTGCCTGACAGCCACACTGAGTATCTCAGTTGCTTCCTGCAGATTTATTTCCTGGTCTCACACAGTTCTGCCAGATAACCCCGTGTGCCCTTGGTTGGAGTGAATGCAACACTGCCAACAATGGCTGCCTAGAAATTCCGTGCAGATATGTAACACATTTGACAATGATTCCTCCTAACCAATTAAAATAACATCTTTGGATGAATAGGATGATTTTCTTTGTCTGAAGCAGCTCTTTTTTTTTTTTTTTAAATGTTTCTTTCCCTGCTGCTCCCTCTCCAGAAGGAAAACCATAGATTAAAGGTTAACCCGTAAAAGTATATCTTTTAGAAGTGCATGACCTTGTTTGTATTTTAATTTTAAAAAACGAAGATATCTTAAGAGACAACTATTTCAGTGCAAATACAGAGTATAATTACACATGGAAATGCACTGTTACAAAAGGCACATCATCAGAGATTCTTTATAACACACACCAACCACTTGCCAGTTTGGTGCTGCCACTGATGCTGAATAAAAAAGGGTATTTACCTGTGACATCTGATCTTGGCCAATATGTCAGTGTGTTACAGAGTTGGGAAATGATTGGAATACTGCCTGTTGTGCCTGTGCTGATGGATCCCAATTGATGTCTGTCAATCAGCTTGTCAGTAAATTAGAAAAAAAAAGAAAAAAACTTCATTGGGAGATAGGTAAATGGGCTTAGTGTCCTGAATAGACATACATAAAAAAATCCCAAACAGCTACTACATTGGCATCAATCCTAATTGGAAGATATTTTTGGTGCACGTTGCAAATTCAAATTTCTGTCAGGAACAAAAGAGAAACCAGGATTATCTCTGAGAAAATCAGAAACATTACAGAGATACTTTCCCTGATGGTCCAAGGAGTTGTGCTTCTACTTAAATCTCAGATATCCATGTAGCCTTCCCAGTAACATAAACCAGCTAATTTGATTTAATATGTCCATTTGATTATTATTAAATAATAATGAAATTAAAAATAATGGGAAATGTATTAAAATTAAGCATACTGGCAGTATAGTCCCCTATCAAAAATAGAATTTTTTCATATTGCTAATAACATGTCCTGCACTTTAAAAATTTAAGCTACTAAACAACACTTGGCTGGAGCTTTGAGGGGATGAAGGGATGAGAAGTAGGAGGGCACAACAGTATGATTCTAATAATGAATTTCTGGTTTTAATTATTGTTTGGAGAAGCTTGTTTCAAGAGATTATTGTGTGGGAATAGTAATGTATATTTTGGATGTTCGATTGGCACTTTCAATTTTTATGGTGCCTTTTTCCCCCCAGTTTTTGGCCATTTCTAATAAATTCCTCAATACATTTGAACTTAAATTATTGTCGTAATAAAATATTCAATTTTTAAAAGGAATACTTTTAAATTATACATTTAAACAGAAGAATTCAGAATTACAGGGATACTATTGAGTCAAATGGAAAAAATTCCTTACCTTTAATCTGGAGTCATGCTTTTATAACAGGTGTTCATACTTCTAGGGTTTGATTCCACAAAATCATAAGCACATATCTAATTGCATGTGGTTGAGGTGCTTGTTGGCCTCAGTGAGATCATGAAGGAGCAGAGTTAAACATGCAGATAAATAAGCATTTGCAAAATCAAGGCTGAGTTATGCCTCTGTTTAACAAAAAGAATTTGACTCGGGAAATTTACTCTGTTAATACCATGTTACAAAGTAGTTAGAAACACGAGGCGTTTATACCTATGCTGGAATATCAAGAAGCTCCCAGCTTTTCTAGTAGTGAAGGAGAACCCATCACAAACAGTTGTATGGACATGTCCAGAACACACAATTGCTATTTCTAGAGCTAATGTCTGTAAAACACTGGCCTGCCAACCTACTTAGCTACTGTACTTTAAAAGGAGAGAAGCAAAAATGTGTATCATCCAGAATGGGAAATGAGAGGAGATAGGAAATAACTATCTGGCATCAGCGGGAAATAACTGTGTTTAATCCCAAGCATCACTGGAAGAACTGAGCAGGCAGCAAAAAGTGATTGAATCTTTTGCTGCAATATTTGCAGCAAAATATCAATATGGATATTGAGAATATCCATCACTCCAAGTTCAGTCCTGCAGTAGTGTTACTTCTTAGCAAGTACCTTTCCTGACAACCCTGAAACACTGTCCCCACCTTCGTTTTATTGACCCTGAGAGATACTCATAGGATTTAGTTTTATTAGCATATAACTAAGAAATTAAGAGTATAAAAAGAGTTCAGGTAAAATGACATCTCTGGGCTCTGGCTGCCCTGGACTGCCGTGCCTGTCCTTAGGTCCTTTCATTCTTAAGATGGTAGCTCCCACTACCTGCAGTGTGGGGTGACAAGTTATTTATGCCACTGAATCAGCAATGACCCACTTAAGCAAACAACAAATCCTGGTGTTACCTTTAGTCCACAGACAGCACAGCTGGCTTGCTGTTCTTTCGTGCCCAGCCTGTTTTCTGCTGTCATATGAGCATTCATCATTCCTGGTACCTGCCATGGCTTAGGCTGCCAACCCAAATCCATGCCCTGCTCTCCTTTATCTTGGCATTCTCTGTGCTCCTCATGTCTATTCAGTTCCACCTGTCTTGTCTCCCTCTCCTCCATAACCAGCCTGGTCCTGCTCCTCCAGCTCTGTTTCCCAAGCCCAGGTAAGTGGCAGCTGTCCCTCTTCTACCATCCAAGTTCTTTCCATTCCCTCCCACCTATCGCTTTGCTGCTGTTCTGCTCCGTCTGGAGTTCGTTATCAGCAAATACATGTCATGTTTGCTGCTCCTATATCTAAGCACAGCTCTGTGTTTATAAATGGCATAAAAATCTCTCATAATAAACCTTCACAAGAAATGATACCACACTGAAGACCAGCATTGATTTTAGGCCAAATCGTTTTGCATGGAGAGAGCCAGAAGACCTTAAAAATAAATTATTCAGACCATTTCTATGTGTAGATAACTTCTGTGAATCATTTATTGTAGTGATACAAAAACTGCTTCACCTAAAATGCTTTGGCAAGTTATACCTGAGCATGAGGGGAAGCATGCAGAATTTCAGGAAGATAAATTCCAGCTTTTGGTAGCAGAGTTTGAAAAGTGTCTGAAACAAAAACTGTTCGACCCTTGCACAGGGAATGACATTGCAAGGGGAAGGAGAGAGCCTCCTTTTCTCAGAGCAAGCAAAATAACTGGGTCTGCTGAGACCTGGCCAGCCCATCCCCACATTCTCTCTCACCACTGAACATTTACTATTATGAAAGCCAAGAGGATAAAAAAAATCATAATTGATTTATCTTTTTTTTTTAAATATCCTTCTAAAACTAAAGAAATTAAGGAAAAAGTGTAAAACTGGAGTTGAGTTGAAGCCAGTCATATGTGTTATTGTTTCTTTGTAAGAGGACAGTTTTCTCATCCATGTCTTAAATTTAGCATCTGCTTTTATTCAAAATAGGGTAGGAACAACTGTGAACATTGTAAGCCCCTTCAGAAGATGGTGAAAAGGAGCTGCAGGATTCCTGGGGGAGGAGAAGCCCACATGCTTTAACCGAGTGCATCTATGCTAACAGGAGGCCTTTTAAAGGCTTCCTTGAAACACAATATTGTCTTCCAAGGTTAATCCAGGATAGTAATAATTAATTGTAAATTGAGAAACGGCCTTAATTCTTCAAAACTAGAAAAACCTGATGCACCAAGCCCACTCACTTAAAGGGCCAGCTGTAAGAAGACAATGTGGCCTCACAAAGTGGGAGGCTTGCAACTGTTTAGCTTTTAGAAATGAAAGTGAAATGGGAATGATTTTCACTGTCTCTTTCTTACAAATTTATAATCAACAACGTTTTTAAAATGCATTTGTTTGATGGATTAATGTGATTTATGCGTAGTGTCAAGTAATCTCTGGTGTTCTTTTTGGCTGTCTGGACATAGTTTTTCATCAACAGAAATCACTGCAATTACATAACAAGTAGAAGGCAGAAGGTTGATCATCAGTGATAAAGCTCAAGATGGATTAGTGTTGTGTTTCTTATATCTTTGTTCCTTATCTTAAAAAGCCATCCTGAGTTGCTTTTTTTTTTTTCTGGTCCAACTCTTAGACTTTTTTTGTTTGCTTGTTTCCTGCTACTTGAGTGAGAACCATTTAAGATATTGGCAGGTTTTCTTAGTGCAAAAAAAAGGGCTTTTAAGTTGCAGTTTCACAAATAGCTATTTTCTCATAGAAGTGTAATAATTTTGAGTAACCAAAGATTTTAGTATTGTATGGTATCAAAATGTGTTAAAAATATATTTTAAAATGCCACTTGAATGTCTTTGCTGGTTATATTCTCTCAGTTTTCTTTGCTGTGAAGATTTATAGAAGATATATAGAAACCATCAGGAAAAATCGATGAGTTGGATGGTGCAACAGAAAATAGTAACGATTCTAATGAAGCCAGAAGAATAATAAGTAATAGAACTGAAGCCGTGTTCTACCTGTAATACCGAATGTGTTTTAGGCTTGCTTATTTTGGCTGAAACTTCCACTTGCATTCTTGAAATGTTATGATATGTAAGAAACTGCCACACTGTAACATTTATTTTGTCTGTTTTTAAAGGCATACGACGGGTTTGCCAGTTTAGGAATATCACGATTGCTGGAACCTTCTGACATGGTTTTGTTGGCGATACCCGACAAACTGACTGTTATGACCTATCTCTATCAGATAAGGGCCCATTTCTGTGGCCAGGAATTGAACGTGGTTCAGATAGAGGAGAACAGTAGTAAAAGCACATACAAAGTGGGTAACTATGAAACGGACACAAACAGTTCTGTCGACCAGGAAAAGTTCTACGCAGAGCTGAATGACCTGAACCGGGAGCCCGAACTGCAGCCGCCGGACGGTGGCTTGGCAGACTTTGCTTCTCAGGATGACTCCGTGTTTGTAAATGACAGTGGTGTTGGAGAATCTGAGAGCGAGCATCAGACTCCTGATGACCATTTAAGCCCGAGCACAGCTTCCCCTTCTTCTCGCAGGACTCGAAGTGACACAGATCCACAGAAATCCCAGCAGAGCTCTGGAAGGACTTCTGCGTCTGAAGAAATTGGGAAGTGTAGCAGTACAGACACAACACAAGTGCAGCCTACATTGGGAAGGAAAAAATTGCTGATAACTGACACTTTAGAATTCAGTGACTTAGCACATGTCAGTGATCAAAAAGAGGATACGTCTCCCACAGTTGCTTGTGAAGATAACAACAAGAAGAGACACCAGAGTTTAGACAGTACTACTGGTTTCTCAGAACAAGAAAAGCTGGGATGTATTGGATCCACAGAGAGCACAAGAGCAGATCCTGGTTCACCTGTCACAAAACCGAGTTTATCTCCGACTTCTAAGCCTGGATACTCCTATAATATGGATACAGATCTTACAAAGAAACCACATGCTTCTCCAAGGCAAACAGAATCTGATTCTGACAGTGATGCCAGAACAGCTTTAAGTCATGCAGATCAAACTGCAAAAACAGCCCAGGTAAGAAACTTATGCCTGTGAGTTAGGATGGAGATGCCGTTCAAGTTGTTTCTCTGCGTTCATAATTTACACCTTATCTTCAGTATGAATGGTGAGGTGAGCAGTGTATTTTTATTGTTGGGCAGTAAGTATTTTGCCTAAAAAGTAGGTGGTGCTGAAAAACAATCATCACATGAAAAAATAATTTATACAAATTGTCCCACTATTAATCTTTCCAGTCTCTCTGCAATTAAAGGGAGTTGTGTTCTTGACTATCTGGAAGATGGCTCCAGAACTTTTGCCGCTGACTGTGGCAACACGTTTCTTCTAAGTGTTGCATACTGAAGCAAAAACCGGAAAAAGACATTAGTTCAATAAAAAATGTCAAATTTTGAGTACCTTAAAATTTACCAAAGATATTTCAAAATCTTGTTTGAGAAACCACACAGCCTTGTGACCATAGCCACAGTGGTGAGGTAGAAACTCCAGACTATTAAATTGTGCTGTCCACTGAGTGGCCTAAAGCATGTTACTTCACCACAGTATCATTTTCCTTTCTATGAAGATAAAAATATATGCCCACCTACCTTGCAGATTTATTGTGAGGGTGAAAGTTGAATATTACATACATATACTGAGTGTTATCAATAAATCATATAATCACAAAAATATGTAAAACATGTTATCAACTCTTATCTACAAAAATACCAAAGCAGGCCTATAATTTTACCTCTGTGAAGAGCTTTATTGACTTTTGGCTTGGTTTGGCTTTGTGCCAATCTTTTGGTAGTGTGATTGCTTCAAATATTTTTATGGTTTTGTTCTGAGTAAGCGCCATAAAGATTCATTGTATCGCAAGAGAAACAGTCCATAGATGGGTACTAATAGCCAAATATTAGTTCCATAGCTAGCTAATTTCTTTAATCAGTGAAGTCTCATGAAGTTTCTCTTCGTCGTCATCATCATCATCATCATCTTTGTTTACTGGATGAGAAAGGAACAGCTTGGCCCATATAGAATAAAAAAGCAGGAGGCAAAATTTCTTCTCTGTGAAGATTTTCATGGGCAAGGGTGTAACAGGCCAAGAAAAAGCAAGAGTTGACTTCAAAGGAAGCTCTTTGTTGTTAATCATTGGTGCATTTGCACATGGTAATAAAATATCAGATGTGAGGCTCACTCTTAACCTTGAACTCAGTTGTAGTTTGGAGTCAACCCACGTGGTTGTTGCAGAAGCACAACAAGCAACACCTGTCCCAGCTCTGGCTCCTGTAAAGGCCTAGAGATGCATTTTCCCAGTCTTCACAGTTGACCTTGACTAAGAAGTCAGCCCTTGGGAGTGTATATGTCTGGGAGCTGCTCGTGTTCTCATGTTGCCAATGCAGAACCGCCTTTTGTTGTTTCTACTCTGCAGATACAGTCAACCCTGTGTATGAAGAAGAGACATTCTTCTAGATATTCATAAATTAAGTAGAAGCAGATATATTTGCAGGTTTTTTTGCCTTGTACCCAGCCTCTTTGTGTTCTGTTTAAGTTGTGAATGAGTGATACCCATATAAGTAGCCAACAAAGCATTGTATTTGCATACATATTAAAGTAAACAAGTAAACACATAGCATGTTTGACATAGCTTCTATGAAGCCAACTGGTTTTGTTTCACAGTTGCAGTTTAAAGGCATTAAATGCTGATAGAAATTAAGTTTTAAGGGGAAGGGAGAGAACTCCTATTTACATTATAAAGGCCTAAGACTTTTTTTATGTTTTGATCATCTTTTCATTTCTATAGAACGCTCTGTCACCTCATGAAGATGTAATTCATGTGACTCCTGACCTTTATAGTATACATAGGAAGGCCACTGGCTATTAACTAGTGTGTAAACGTTCAGTACCCTGAGGCTGCCTTGCTGTTAATTATATTTCTTTATTTTTAAGCAACGTATGTTGTCAAGACAGGAAGAACTTAAAGAACGAGCAAGAGTTCTGCTTGAGCAAGCAAGAAGAGATGCAGCATTAAAGGCAGGGAATAAGCAACTAAGCAATACGCTCATCCCAGCCCGCAATAAGCAGCTGAACGATGTAAGAAATACTGGCCAGTCTTGCAGTTTACAGAGTTAAAATTCATTGTTTGTGCTTTTTTTTGGGGGGGGGAGGGTGAGGCATGTCCTTGCAGAATATTTCTTCTCCGCGTTGAATTGCTCCGATGTGTTGTGTGTCTTTCACTTTTAAAGCCTGTTTCTCCCCATGTTATGGCCAACAGAAAGGCGCCTCTGACTTCCCTGAAAGCAGAAGTCTGGGAGCACCTTCTTTGATTGGCACTGCAGTTCTTAATGGGATGAAAACCCAAAGTTACTTGTTAAATGATAGTGAAGTAATTTGTGCTATTTATGATTAATTCTCTTTTTTTTCGGTTAATGTAAATGGTTTCCCTGAGCCTCTGATTGTCAACCCCTTGCTGCTTTATGAGTGTTGTTTCAGTGAATGAAGCTGCTTGTGTCAGTCTTGTAAAAGAGTTAGTTGATGGAACAATTCCTTTTTATCACCAAAGTTGATTATGCTGGTGAGATGGGAAAGTGGAGCTGGGGAATGAGCTCCAGTGTTGAAGCAGCTATGGTTGCATCTCCAGTGGCCTCCGTGGTGACCTGGAAGGATCCATACTCTCTGGAGATTAAAGCTAATTAATTTTTATGCAAACCTTTGCAATGCTGGTTTTGTGATTCTAACTATTGTGCATTAGAGACTGTACTGGCAACTGAGAATGCAATTGTAACTGAAAAATAATGAGAGAGGGAGACTTGAATCTTTACAGATTCCCATCTTTCAGAGCTGAGTCCTGAGGGGCGAATTCTGGTCTTTACACAAGTGAGATCATGCAGTCAAAAAATGAAAGACAATGATTTACATGTCTCATTTCATTTTCTTAACTCTCTTGGATCCATGCTGGACTATTTTTTAACTTAAAAATTGTTTTCCCCAGTCTGATACTCCATTTTACTTTGAAATATATTTGTATGTGCAGACAAGTATTGTTTGTATAATGATGTTTAAACAATTTTTTGCTTATTTGGTATTTTAAGTTTTTCCTAGAGAAGTATATTTTTGTGTAAGTTTCACTTTGGATTTTTTTTTAAATTAGCTTTTCATAAAGAAAATTACACTAGAAGAGAGCTACTGTAGGCAATAACTCAGGCAGAAACAACTGTAAGTTGCCTAACAATTTTTATTACAAGCTCCTATTTTCATAGGTTTTACAACTTTGATAGTATTTCATTGTTTGAGCTGAAATTTTCACCATCAGCTCCTCTGCCTCAGAGTAATATTTTTTAATTTTTTTTTTACTTAAAATGTGTTCAGCTGTTTCTCTCTATTAGGTTGGATAAAGCATTGTTTTATCCGTGTTAAAAATTCATAAAATTTGGGAAGAAGGTTCCATCCCCTTGAAACATCTGTTCAAAACTATCAAAGTTGTGTTAATAGCACAACCTTGTCAGAGAGCCTTGAAGTTCAGAAAAGTTCATGCCAGTAAAAGTTGTCTGTATGAACACAACCCAGAAAGAGCATCTTTTACTGGTGCTCTCCTGAGGATGGAGGCCCATTCTGATGCAAATTGTAGTGTTGGAAAGCAAACTTTCTCTTTCAGAGTCAAACTCCTGTTAATGAAATCCAAACAGGAGTAAAAGAAGCTACCCCACTGGCACACAGAGAAGACATGCCCTGGATAGATTGGAGGAGGTAGATGGCAATGAGAAATTAGACAGAAATGAAGACTCTGCCTAGGCCATGAAAACCGGCTGAAGGGTAGGAGATAGTGACAGGGTTTTCAGCGTGAGAGTCAGGACTGTGTAGGTTCAGGCAGCCAGGTTACCCATGGGTCCTTATTTCGTTTGTTACAGAAGCTGAAAAGTTAAATGGAAGCCTGCAGGAAAAGGAAGGGGCAGTCTTTTAGGGCAGCTTGGCAGAGCCAAGGTTTCTTGCTGCCTCTGTCAGAAGCTCAAGGAGAACTGTGCTGGCACAAATCATAGAATCACAGAATCAGCCAGGTTGGATAGGACCTCTGAGATATCAAATACAACCCTTGATCCAACACTGCCGTGGTTACTAGACCATGGCACTAAGTGCCACATCCAGTCTCATCTTAAAAACCTCCAGGGATGGAGAATCCACCACCTCCCTGGGCAGCCCATTCCAATGCCTGATAACCCCCTCTGTAAAGAATTTCTTCCTAACATCCAACCTAAACCTTCCCTGGCAGAGCTTAAGTCCATACCCTCTTGTCTTACTGAGAACTGCCTGGGAGAAGAGACCAACCCCCACCTGGCTCCAACCTCCTGTCAGGGAGTTGTAGAGGGTGATGAGGTCTCCCCTGAGCCTCCTCTTCTCCAGGCTGAACAACCCCAGCTCCCTCAGCCTCTCCTCATAGGACTTGTGCTCAAGTCCCTTCACCAGCCTTGTTGCTCTTCTCTGGACCTGCTCCCCCTGGGCACTCTAAGCAAACTGTAATGGGCACTCTTGAGTTGATTGTCACGTAAGAATGACAAAAGCTCCTCAGCTCAGACGTGTGTTGTGGACATGTGATTTGGAAACTCTTAGATATGAGTATAGACTGCCAAAGAAATGCTCTGGAATAAATCGATAATTTTGTGTTCAGAGAAAAGTTTCGTAGTGTATTTTAAAAAAATATATAGGGCAGATAGTGAATGATGAGGGTAGAGTGAGCTACTGAACAGCTGTTTATTGCTGAACATTGTCAGTCATGGCTACCGAAAAAGACAAGTATCCTGTAGGGAAAAAAATGTATGAGTTATGCAGTTAAAGACTATGCAGTGAGAACCGATGCAAGGTTGTACAGCTACTGTAATTTCAACATTTTCTAACTTTTGAGTGCTTGACCTACCAAGCTCAACATTCCCCTAATGCATTTTAGTGGGAGACATGAATTGTGAAAGAGGAGTGTCTTTAATGGAGGCTGGTACAGTGTTTATATTTCATATATAAAGCTCTATATAGCATGAATATGTTATACATATGTTATATACATACCCATACATGTGTATTTTCTGAATGAGGATACATGTGTGCATCTACATATATAGGTATAAGATAAAATACATTGATTTCTGTTTTACTTTAACGTATTTGATCTTCACAGAGATGAAGCCTTTCCATTTGATGTAGTTGTGGCAGTTTTCTACAGGTCATTCCTCATTTGATTGTTAACATTTAGTACAGACTTATTTCTATTCATGGCTTTTTGGTCATTAAGGTTAATAATAAGGACTTTGATTCAAAGCAGTGTTGTATGTGTCAGTGTGCTGTACTGTATAGTAGTGTGTTATCCAAATGAGAGTTATGATAATGAGAATCACCATTTAGTAGTGGAAATTGGACTGGGCTCATTTTTGGGATGGATTGAGATACAAAAGGAAATGGTTTAAAACAGGAAGATCTAATTTTAAATAAGAAAACTTTGAAGAGATAGCCCAGAGGCAATACTTTTGAAAGTAACTCTTGAAGTTTGCAATTGCACCTTTTTTGATACCTTCACAAAAAGAACTTTAAGCATCCCAGTCTTTCAGAGTGTGTTTCTGAACGTCGGTCACCCCAGCTAAGCAAAGCCTGCAGTCTCATTAGTAACTTCTTGAAAAATCTCGTCTCACAGGCCTTGCTTCACATTTGTCATGTGAGAGCCGTGAATTGCTGTTTTCTCGGTAACCAAGTGAGAACAGCATAAAATACAACGTGTGGGGTTGTACAGTGTGCACGGTGAGCACGGGCTGTATCGCCACTCAAGCCCAACCAGGGAGGAAATTTCCAAGTATGTTCCAAGGCCATAAATATAAGTTACTTGGTATGTGCTCACCTGATGTGTTTTGGTAAAACTCCATTTTGAAAAAAGTGTTCCTGTTTCCCCTTTAAACTTAGAGCAAACACCTTAGACCTTCTTCTGCCTAAGCCTTACCCTTTCTCTAGTAGAACCAATATTCTCTTCTCTTCTCTTCTCTTCTCTTCTCTTCTCTTCTCTTCTCTTCTCTTCTCTTCTCTTCTCTTCTCTTCTCTTCTCTTCTCTTCTCTTCTCTTCTCTTCTCTTCTCTTCTCTTCTCTTCTCTTCTCTTCTCTTCTCTTCTCTTCTCTTCTCTTCTCTTCTCTTCTCTTCTCTTCTCTTTCTCTTTCTCTTTCTCTTTCTCTTTCTCTTTCTCTTCTCCTTTTTTTTTTCTAATCTTTGTTGTCTCTTCTTTGACCACCAACTAGCCTGTCATAAAGTACTGGCTGTTTTCCTGTGACATGTTCATTCTCTGGCCATTTACCCCTCTTTTCTTAAGTCTTCTTTCTTGCTGTAATGTGCTTCTATCTTTTCACATTTGTGCTCTGTGTCAATGTTATTACTTGTCTTACTTTCCTTTTAACTCAGAAATTAATGAACCTCTGGGAACAAAATATTAAGGCACTGAGTTTGCTGTCATACCTGATAACTCAATCTTTTTTTCCTCTGAGTCGTGTTATACATTGCATCTCAAACTGTATCCTCTTTCCCTTCTTTAGTTTGTATCTTCTTGTTCCTTCCTCTCCCTCACACTGTCTTTCAGCTGTCTGCTCTGGCCATGTCAGCTCTCCTTTTAAATTTTTCTTTCTTAATACCCTCTGTCTTTACTCTTTCTTCCCTTAGACATCTTCCCTATGTGCCTTCTGCCCCATTGTCTTCCATTCTTGTTCAATCCACTTGATTTAGTCCCATCCTTCTCTGCTTGCTTCCTCTATTTGTATTTTTATTAGCCCCAATTCTTCCCTACTTAAAGCATGGGAGACATAACATTTCACTGTTATGTCTGTTTATTTGGTGCTTCTCAGAAGCCTTCGATCTGCAAGCTGTATGCATGCAGACTGGATGTGGAGGTATGTAGGCAGGTATTTGAAGTCCAAGAAGAGACTACATTGATCAGAGCCTCCTTGAAATCACGCGCGTGGCTTGGGAGGATCATAGCTGTGTCATTAAAATTGATGCAGCCCTTTGGAGACTGGAAGAATTAGCTTAAGAGCTCTGTGAACAGAGTTACTGATCCCCTCATGGATCCCTTTCTCTATGGTAGATTTATAAACAGCTCAGCCTTTCTTGATGTATGTGTGCATGTGGTGACTCTTTTACGACATGCTTCTGTCATTTGCAATCTGGTATAGCAGCTGTAATCACTTAGCTTTTAACCAGGAGAGCCTTTTTATTAGCTTACTCATTTTTATTTAACTCGCCTTTTCTCATGGTGAATATCACAGGGCTAGAAGGGACATATCTGCTCCCAGCAGATGCTTTAAAATATCAACCTGTAGTGATGGTTGTTAGCAGCGGCAGCTTGGCTGGAATGTGATGTTGGAAAGGTGAGGAGGCTGAAGCTGGTCTGTGCAACCTAACTGGCAAAGTGGCAGGCTAGAGGGGACTATGAGTGGGAAATATTCAGAAGTCATTGGCCTAAAAGGCCTTTCCAACAGGGAACCCTCATCTGCAGAACCTGGAGTGGAATCCGTAATTCCTGAATCTCAGCATAACTCTGCTGTCAGCAAATATCTGCAAAGGCCACTGGCAAAATGTTGGTCTTCTTTGCCTTTAGTGACTGGTCCACATAAAGAATGGAAATTTACTGCAGCTGTCATTTACTCTGTAAACTCAAATGGCTATGGTTATGGAGTCAGCATGATTACAGAGAATGGAATTAGGAGTTAAGAAATGCACAGGCAACTTTAATTAACCGCCTTTGTGTATATGCATTATGATGTAGTCTTTAATTATGTGATCACATACTGTTTTCCCCAAAGCAATTGTGTCTCATTTACCTCAGAGGATAGAGGTGATGCAGAAGTCTGTTTGTCCAGAGGACCTCTGTACTTCTGATTGCAGAAATTGGAAGGTGTGCGACAAATGAAGCAGGGATTGTGAGGAGCAAAAAGATGAGGTCATGGTTAAGGTGCTTGAAAGAATTAAATGTACTGCTGCTGCCTTTATCTGAGTTCCTAATCAGAGCTGCTAAGTCTTTTGAACCAAACTTCCTCCAAGTGGTCACTATTTGTGTATCCTTCCTTTCTGTATTGCTTTGAGGTGAAAGTTTGATTTGCAGATATATTGAGCATCCAGGTCTGTCAGGGAAATCAATTAGAGCTGTGCTTGAGACATATAAAGGGCTGTATAAAGCTTAGTATACGAAAAGAAACAAACAGGTAATAGGCTTCCCAGAGCAAGCACCCAATGATAGATCCTTTCAGCTGGATCTCTCCATCTCAGTTCTCATCCGAAGAACAGGGTAATAAGGCTTCCACGGCATGGTGTGAGAAGGGAATGTGATTAAAGCTTTTGAGGCCCCTAAATACCATAGTGGTGGGCACTGTAGAAAGAAATGAAAAGGAGAAATTAATAATTCTGTCTTCAGAGCAAGATTTGAATGCTACATATGGCACATATGGATGCCACATATGGATGGGCCTATGTATTGAACAGCAAAAATAAACCCAAGTATTGAACACCACTGGGCAGAGCTCAGATCTGGGCTGAAGACCAGGAGATAGTTAAAGTAAAGGGTGGTGTTACAAAAAGACTGTTTTAAAGGATACAGAGCAGAATGAAAATTAAGATTGTGCCCACTGGTTTTATTTCTGGCATCCCCTAAATCCTGTGTCAAATTCTTTTAACTTGTTTATGTAACGTAGACAGCTTTAGCAAGGAATGCAGTATCATGTGGAGTTCATGAACAATAGTGCTCATCTGGTAAAGGATGTATTTTTCTCCCTAATGGGGCCACAGATATTTTCTGAAGTTATTTGGGTTTTACATGAGCCAAGGATTCCTCCTTGGTGAATTTAGGTGCAGGACTTGGCCACTTATATGGATTTGGCCAAAAATTTTGCATATTTAGGATATAGCATAGATTCTGGGATGCAAGAGTTCAATAGCATGATACCCAGAGGGAATCACTCTGTCTTTTGCCTTTTGTGAAATAGGAAAATAGTAATTCTTCCTTCACAGAAGCATCCGAGGATAACTAGGCTAAAAATTGTGAGGGACTCCATATGGACAATAAGTATTTAAAACCAGATTAATATAAACTGAAGGGGGAGTGGTTCAGAGTAATCCTCATGCTGCTGTTGTGCTTAAATGCAACTGTTGCTAACCTGCTTTCTGTACAGAGAAAGATTTCAGTTTGGTTATCGCTGCTACCATTATTTTATATTTATTCAAGTTGAATGACAGCAATAGCTGCCTCAGTATATATATATATATTTAAAAAACAAAGGGTTGGAAGAGCAGCAGGGACTATATTCAGCTTTTTCAGTAAAATTTGCACATACAAAGTACTTCACTGAAAAGCTGTTTCCTCCAAACACGCAAACACTGTCTGTGTGCAGAGGGCAGAGGAACGGGCTGTGGCATGAGATTGTTTCTCGTTGCTCAGAATATTGCTTTTTATTACTCCCTTGCTCAAAGGACTTGTTGCAACTGTATCTAATTCATATTTAATAAGTTCTTTCTACTTCAGGTGTCAATCGGTTGTGCCCATTGCTTTTCATTTTCGTAAATATTTGAGTGCAAAATGATAACATTTTTTTGCATGCACTAGACCAGTGGAAATGGAAGTTCTCTCTTTAGAAAGGCTTCAGAAAGTGACAGAATCTGAAAGGAAATGAGTCTCTATGCTCTTACTTTAATTTTGGCTGCATACATTTGTGCAGATATGGAATATGCCAGCTGCATTAAAATAAAAACAAAGCATTCTTTTAAATGCTCAGAAATAAAGGTTTAATAAATGGTCCCATTTATTGATCATGTCCTGCAATAATCTGCTGCCCCTCTGAACTAATAAGCTCCAAAGTGCTTGGTTCAAATAAGTGACCAAAAAGTAAACTCTAGCCAGTATGAACAGAAGTGGTACAGAAAGCAAATTAACAGTAGACAACAAAAATAGAATATTTTAATTTGATTGAAAGATGCCTGAAACTCAAGATGGCAATGCAAGTATTCTTTCCACCAATTATTTTAACAGGTTCTTGAAAATCAGTGCAAAATATCTTCATTAAGTAATTTTTTTTTCTCTGTGAAATCAGAATCCCTATTTCTGCTGTGTTAGGAAAGGCATCGAGCTCATGAGTGGATTTTTTTGTAGTCTCCTCAATTGGAAAATAAATATCTGTGATTGAGGTGATGATGTTAATTCATTTAAGGAAAAACTCCCAAGTTATTTGTATCTTGTTTTTCTTTAAAAAAATAGATTAAAAATCTGATCTTTATTAATTAAACTTCTAACATTAATTTATTGAGGTGTAGGACTTTGCAGATGGCAACCTTGGTCTTTTAATATTAATTGGAAAATATTGATTGAGAAAAGACTAGTCTGTCATGATGATAATTGCAACCAGATTTAGATATGATCACTAGATCTTCCTGAGATTACAAAGAAGCAGTTACCATCTAATTGGCAAAAAGATTGAACATTATTTTGGTAATCCCTGAGCTTTGCTAACTTATTCCCTGTTGTTCATTTATGTGTCTTGTCTGTATGTCACTATAAAGTGGTTAAATATGGTGTAAGCTGATAAGACTATGCTGTAGAGTATTTACATTTCATAAGCATTCCAAGTTTTATAGCTGTTTTAACAATATACTTTTCTTTAAATGAAGGTTAGACCTGCTGACTGAACACTTCAAAACCACAACTGCCCTGATATTTACTTCTTTATAACGACAAGCTAAGGTTGAGATAGCCTGATCTCATTTCCTTGATGGCAAGAACAAGAAAGTTATTTTATTTAACATTACTCAATACATGAAAAATTAAAATAATCTCTAACTTTCCAAGAAGGTTCTACGTCTTTTGACTTCATATTTGATCTATTTAAGCACTTTCTTACTATGAAGTTGTGATATTTCACTGTACAAAAATATTGCTGCAGACAAGTCCCTGACGAAGCTGGGAAAATAAATCAATTAGTGCAAGTAAACTAATTTTGAAGAAGAATTAGTATGCACTGTCAGTTTTATACCAGGAGGGATTTCCTGAGTAAAGCGTAACCTTTGATAATGCAAGACAAATGTTAGCAGTTTGAGTTTTAGATACAAATGCTTGAGTTTCTCAGCTGAATTTTATTGCTGTTATTTCCATAAATTGTATCTATTTACACCACTTAAGCATCTGGCCTAAATATATAAATGTGCAGTTACTTATTATGTGCCTGTAAATTCAAGGTGCTGCACAGTGTGCAGCCATACGATTAACTTGCACGCTGACAGAAAATAGACTGTCAACTTATTAACAGAATTTTACGATCATCTGAACAAAATCAGTTCAAAAATTTTATCACCTTCTATCCATTTATAGATATTAGCCAAAAAAAAAATAAAAAAATCTCCGTTTCGGAGCTATCCCTTTGTGCACAAAGCGAGACCCGGGTCTCTCAGCCTCTGGAATGCTCTTTTTTCTATCGCTGCTAATAGCTGTGGACGTTTTCCGTGTGGATGTTCAGTACACGCTGTTGTGAATCCCAGGATGATATCGCCATTACTTAGAGCTGTATTTTGCATTGCCTATTCTGTTCTTGCTCAGCATGCACAAGGGTAGAGTTAAAATCTTTATTCATTTCATTTAAAAATGTTTCTTTTGTTCTCCTTATCGTGTTCTGGCTTTCCCAAGGATATATGCCTTGAACGAAAAGTCACATGTGCATTACTAATTGTGTGCCATTGTATTTACAGTTCCTAGTGGTGGCACTGTGAAGCTACTAATTCTTTTGCTTCACTTGATGTAAAATAATCTGAGTGTCTTTGATAGCAGTGAAACAGTATTAATTGTTTTGTACATTTCTTGGTCACTCTTCTTAGGTGGTCTTCATAATCTATTAGAACTTTCAGCCAGATTTTTGTAATGTCATGCCTCCAGCAGTGATTAAATTGGTAATTAATGAACAGTCCTTGGCAACATAAACCACATCCCGTTAATTTTCCCTTTTGAGTTTTTCGAAGTTGTCGTCTCTGTCAGAAAGCATTGCGCCACCTTGCTACGGCCCCTTGGCATGGAACCACGGCGACGGGATTTTTTGCAGCCATTAGTAGATCAGAGCAGTAATTTCACAGTATTTTGGTCAGGGTAATTATAGTACCAAGTACCGAGTAGAGTTGGGAATTCACACAAGAAGTCCAGAAATACCAGGTGAGCTTCCTTGTGTTCACTGGGACGTTATGATTAGTTTAATTGGGCTTTGTTTGATTTCAGCCGCGGAGACTCTTTGTGCCACGGCACTGCAGCCACTTTCCACTTTAGTGTTTCTGACCTGCATTGACAGGAACTGGTGCAAAAATGAACTCTTTGAAGTGGGACTCTTTAGAGAGGACAACAAAAAAAGGGGAAGAGTGATGTGTAAGTAGTGTACTGTAGCAAAGCTCGACACCAGCCCGAATACTCTGCGTTTTACGGGTGATGTGGTTCAAGTTCTTTCATATTTTCAGCCGGAACAGATAATATTTCTGCTACGTTTGTGCAAATGTCGAGTAAATTACTGGATGTAAAAACACAGCCTTTTTTTTTTAATCTCTGGCTTTTACATAGCACCTGCTGTTCTACCTTCCTTTGAAGATACAGTTGTTTCTCCCACCAGAAATTCTGTGAATCGTCTATTTAGTCCTGCAAACAAATCTGGGCGAATGCATTAATGAGACTGCAGCTGCACTTAGCAGTTCACATGTCACAAAATAGTAGGTAAAGGCATTCATACTTGAGTGACTGACTATAGGTGTAGTGGCCTTCAGCAGTACATTGTGCACATTAAAGTTTAAATAGTCACTTGCCTGTTGGCTTCTGAATGAAAGGACTGTCACTGGTCACTTCTCCTAAAGCCTTAATGAAACCAAATAGTTTGCTACGAGTTTGGGCCTAACCATTGGGGTGTTTCATGCAGTCTTGTCAGTTGATGTTCATGAATTGACTTGAACGAAGATCAAAGTGTTTCTCAAAATGGAGAAGCAGGGAGAGAGACAGCTCCTTCAATTGCACCACAAGAGCTAATCAAGCCATCAGTTCTTTATGCACTCTGCGTGCCTTTAGAATTTAATACCCAATGGTTTGTCAGGACAAATTGAAATTCAGGGATGGGGGGGGGGGGAGAGTGTCCCTCCTCAGCCCACTGAAAATAAAATTTGTGCTTCACTCTTCTGGAGGATCATTTTGATAAATTTTATCCTTTAGTGTAAAACTGCAGTGTTGATTAAATGTTTGGGGTTGAAAAAGGAAGTTACGGTGAAGGATTCAACGGGCATTACGTGCCTTAGCCCTGAGTAAAGATTCAGGTTTAAACTGAAAGAGAAACTAAATTCGGTGTGATTTTTTTGTTTCTTGGATTGCTAATGAACTTTTTTTGCCGAAACATTTTAAATTAGTTTCAGAAGATAGATTTTTGAGTGTCAGTTAAAACAAAGTCATGTGAAAATGCCTCTCTCTCTCCCTCCCTCCCCTTCTCTCTTTTTAATTGATATGATTTAGGCAGAGGAAAATGGTAAGGGGGATTTTTCTATTGCAGAAGCAATTTTTAAGGGATTTAGTCTTATTTAGCCTGAAGGTCTTCACACTAATGAGAGCACTTAAGTTACGTCCAGGCGTTGATTAGACAGCTCATCTATCAACTGGAGCATGAGAATTTGTATTTTAGGTACCTTTTATACATTATAAATTTTTTTTTTATTACTTTAGACTTTATTTTCCACAAATTTTTAATTGCCTTCTTTCACATCCAAGGTGTCTGTAATGCAGCTGACAGAGCACAAACGCTAACAGGGAAATCCTCTACATTTGGTGTAGAGTACATTTTGATACATTTCAATAATATGGACATGTCGATAATATTGAAACTGTATCTGTAGAAATTGGCGTTCTGGATGCAAATTGCTACCCAGATACATTCCTTAAACCACCACAAGCCCCCTTAAAGTCTAAATACATTTATTGAGGAAACACAGAATTATATATATTTTAAAATGCCCAACTACCCCCCCAACCCTTCCAAAACTGTGAATGGTCTCTCTACCTGTATGTTTTTTGCCGTGTTTAAAACACAATAACATCTTAATTATTTTCTGAACCATTCTGAAAAGTACAGCTTTTGTAACTTTTTGACATTTCATGTTTAAAAAAAAAAAAAATTAAAACGTTGCCACCAGCTTGCACTATGAGCAGCCTGTAATAACAGTTAAAAAAGCTTTCTGAACTATTTGACAAGATTTCTTAGTGCTGAGGCCATATGCTGTAGCCTTTAAGCTATTTCTTCCTATCAGTTTCATTATCACCTGCCTCTGAGTCTCCAATATCATCAGTAAGCACATGCAGAATCATAATTATGCCATGTACAAGTTCTTTGATAACATGTACAGTTTTCTTCTTAATTCTTTATCAAATGCATTGATCGTGGCATGTGTGCATTGATCCAGGTCCACCATCTGGCTGTGTGTGATAAGCACAGTGGCATCTTTGCATTTCCACTGTCATTCATTGCGCTACAATTTGGCTGCAGGGGAGTAGTGGCTGGGATTAGCCCTGTTCTGCTACTTACTTGCATTTTAAGTTGACACCTCTACAGCGGCTCAGACCACATTACAAACTGAAACACATACGCACGACTTAGTGATGTGACACTCCTCAATAAGCTTACTCCACTAGCTACTCAACAATCTGTAATTGGATTTGTAGGAATAACAGCAAAAGATTTCCTAAGAATTGCTGGGGACAGAAGGTGAAGTTTTCTCATTATTGGCAAAAGGCTAGGTATAGATCTTAGGCGATTGGTATTTTCCATTAAAAAAACCTGCCAGCAGTTTGCAGGACATTTTCAAAAAAAAAAAAAAAACAACCAGCAAAATAGGGTCCAGGGAGACGTAGGGTTAGCACTTGTTCTTTTCATTCTCATCACACAGAAGCAGACAGGGATCTCGTTACCCTCCCCCAAAAATTAAGAGAAAGGGGAGGGAGGAAAACCAACTTTCGGAGGCCCCCTGCAGCCCGCTGGCTTTGTTCGGCTGGGAGTGACCCGGGAGCATTCCTCAGGAGGGCAGTCCCCCCTCCCTCGGCGCGGGGCTGCCCGCCTCAGGAGGAAGCTTCCCAGGATGGCAGTCTGCGAGATGCTGCTCTTCAGCTTACGCATCCCATACACTTGCCAAAAGTCTTTGTTTCATAACACCGCTTTTTTTTTTTTTCTTTCCTTTTTTTTTTTTTTTTAAATTATAAAGTCAAGTTTACACAAGAGAAAATCCCTTAAGTGGAGCTCGACGAATGTTGACTCCGACAATGAGTAAGCAGCTTTCTTAACTTCTGTCTGTAACTCAGCAGTGGAAAGGCACAGAAAACACCATCTTTAGTCTATTAATCTCGGATCGGACGTTCTGCCCTGTCTGGGTGATGGCACTATTTCAGAATATTTCTCAGCCTGCACGATTGAGACCCTCTTTGTGGGTAATGCCGATAGCGTTGACAGTCATGATGACAGGCAGAACAAGCTTCTAGATCTCCCAGCACCTTAGGTGATTGCTGGCCTTAATTATACTTCCCGGATGGGGGAGACCACAAACTTGCCTAAGCAGGGAAAATTCCAGGGAAGAAGTTAGCGGAGGACTTTGTCTCTGCTTTTGGTTTAGGTCGACTTTCTTGATGGTCTTTCCTGGGAACCCTGTGGGTTGGCAGGGCTGCCCTCACAGTGTTGGCTGGGAGAGCACCTCGCTCTTCATGTCAGTGCAGGTGAGCAGGAAGGGAAGGAAAACAGAAAGTGTTCTTGGAACTGGATATTTCAGCCCGTCCTTAAAACCTTCCGCAGAGCCAAGTGCGGTGTGAAGCAGATCTGCTCACCTCTGTCGCCGCAGAGATGTGCAGCTCCCAAATGGTTAAACGGGTTAAATCTTATTTATCAGAACAGAACTTTGGGGCTGTTTTGCAGAATGCTCCAGCAGAAATACCTGTGGTTCACTTTGACGTTACAATTTTTTTTGTTGGTTTCTTTACTTATAAATACTTGAACTGTTAGACCTTTTACTTTTTTCTCTGAGAAAGATGTATTTGTACCAGATTAGAAAAGCTAAACTGTTTCTTTACATTGAATAATCAGCCTGTCATGACAAATCTATCTACTTCTGCATGAGTAGGTGCCAGTTTGACTAGCTTCTTTTAGGCTCACACTGGGTTTTAAGCTGGATCCGTGTGCATGACTGGCAGTGCATTTGTTGGACCAGATCTAAGGAGCCAGAGAGCGTTCAGCTCCTTTTTGCCTACAAAAGAGCAGCCAGACAACCAGCAAGAGGCCTTGGATGTAGCACAAGGTGATACTTACATAGTCAGCCATTCTTTTTTTCAAATATTTTTTTTTCCGTTCAGTAAACTAAGAGTTTTTCAGTTTCACAACGACACAAGGAATTAAATTATCAGTGGATTGTTTTTCTACAGCCAGCATTCTTTACACCAGGAATACTGTACCAAGTGAATTGTAGGTTTTCCAGAACAACATAGATTATATTAAAAATAAAAAAATTTTAAAAATAATTTGCTGGCTATTTCTTTTAAAAACCTCCCTGTTTTAAAGGCATGTTTTCCATTTTACAGCCACACAACCCATTTTACTGTGAATTTTGGGAGCCTTTTTTTCTTAGGAAGGACAGCTTTGCTAAGACATTGCTTGTGATTCTTCCAGTTTTAGACTACTTTGGGCTACTTCTGTTTTCATTCGGTTTCATCAGTCTGCAAGTGCCATAGCTCGGAAGCCAATGGCTACTTAAGACAAACAGTTTGATACTTTTTGTGATGTGCATTCATGAGAAAATATTTTCAAGCTATATGCAGTTTATTGGTAGTAGGGTAGCTGGTGTAGACACAGGGCATAAGGCAGAAAATACCCAAGATGTTTATGTCTGTCTTTGCTTACCACTTCCTAGGATCTTACTGACCACAGAAATCCAAAGCCACTTTTGTTTCTGCCGAGTGTTCCCTGCTTAGCAATCCATATTTTGCTCACTACCTGTGTATTTTGAGCTGTTCTGAAAACGGTGGTAGAGACCAAACATAAATGTGGTCCCCAGGGTGATCAAAGATTTAATCTGACCAGATGGGACAAACTTGAGAAAGATTTTGACTTTCCACTCTGTTTTGCAACAAGAAAGGCTGATTTTTTTTTCTCCAGTCCTTTCTTTGTTAGCAAAGGCAGAGATCAGGCCATCCCCAGAGGAATGAGCAGGTGTGGCCATTTACAAGCATGTCTGGTTATATTATAAACCAACATAAGAAAAGTTTGAAATGGTTTGAAAAGATCTGCTAAACAGTTTTAATGTTTCATCCCAAATCCTATTTACTCAAACAAGAGCCGATGAAGGTCACAGTACAACCCAGCCTGCTCAAACCTTTAGAGCTCGTGTAATTTTATTTTTTTTTATTTTTTTTTTATTCTGTCTTCTCTACTAACTGAATAGGTACATTTTGGTAATCCTGAATAGGTACATTTCGGTAATCCTTGCCTCTGGACAAGCACAGAAGTCTTTTTCTTTCTGAATGGCTAATAACAGAGCCGTTCTTCCTGTCTAATGATGAAAGAGGTGGCAGTCAAGTTCTTTCTCTTAGATGTTCTGTACACTCGGGGCTGACCACGAACCATTTTGAAAGCTACAGGGATCACTCCCCCTCATAGGTACAATTCTGGTTTGATTTTGTTGCTGTGGTTTGTAACTATTTTACCACTTTTTTTATTTTTTTTTTCCTCCCAGTCTATTGACACGGTAAAGAATTTTCTTTCTAGACATCAAGTAAATGCAGTTCACCAGATTGTAATTTTTTTATAGAAGGAGGATCATACATTATCAGACTTCTGGTGTAAAGTCAGTTTGGATCCTCCCAAAATTCGACCAAGGAGGACTAAAAATCCCTGGCAAAGGTTTTTGTTTGTCGGGGGGTTTTTTGTTTGAAAATGTAAGAAAATTGCAGGATTTTTGTAATTTAAGGAGATGGTTTTTAAGTGGGTGTTTAGGTTATTTTTTTCCTCTGCAAGAGTCTACCACTCTCAATATTTTACTGAGTTGGTCAGCTCTCAGCTGGCCGGGTAATGATCTCAGAAACTGCCCTGCCAGTGTTTCACATTCGAATTCACCTTCCCAAATCCACGGCATCATTTTTGGCCAAAGTAATGTCAGTCATTGCTGTCTGCGGCGAGTACAAACAGGACCCCCTAATGGCAGCCATTTTTATTTGTTTCTTAAGATCCAAAGGCTGCTGAAAGAACAATTGGATAAAGTTGAGGATTGGAGAAGCTTGATTTTCTTGTTCCAGTGAAATGAAACTCCTGTCCTTTTTTTTCTTCCCTTTCCCTTGAAAGCCGGAGTCAGCTAGGGGGTTGTAGCTGTGTCAAAGCCGTTGGGATGCCACTGCTGATCACTTTAATTACTAGGACTAAGGAGGATAAAATTAAAAGTAGCACCATTGAAGCAGTGGAAGAAAGCTTGCCGAGATGTCAGTGAACTGTGAAATATAAAAATTGCATACCAATACATTTTTATAGGAGGGAAACAAGGAATTACATTACTTATTCTTGAAGAGTTTGTCCTTAAGTAGTGAAGTTTTCCTTGCTGTGCGTCTGCATGGCAGATCTTTAAACCATTTCGAAGTAGTTGGGGGAAAATAACAGAACAAACTTTAATGTCTCTTTGGCATGTCGGGTCAATGTCAGAGAGTGAAAGATTTTACTGAGTTTTCTCTTCAACTGTACAGGAAAAAAACCCACTGTATGTGTGTTTGCTTGGTCCTTTCTTGGTACAGTGCTTCTCTTCGTGTTGCCTGGGGTTTTTTTAATATCTTTATTCATGCCTCCGTACCTCTCCTGAGCCCTTTCCTTTCCAAATTCTTGGAGATTGATATACTGTTTAATAATTTTTCTGTACCTCAAAACTTAATATATCTACTTTTTCTGCTCTCAGTTTCACTGCTCCTTCCACAGTGTTTCTCCTTCCAAGCTCAGCAAACGAGGGTTCAAATACCTGAATTGAATTTAAGCAAGAACTAAGCCAGTTTTTCTCTTATCCGCTGGTGATGATTGGCTTAATCAGCACAAACACAAGCCACTATAATCTGTGTTTGCTTGGAGATCCCCGGGATGTTAATGACTATGCTAATAATTCAGGATACAAGTTCTCTTTCAGGAGGAGGGGGGGGAAAGGAGAGGGGAGAAATCAGCCTGCTCAGCTTAGGGCATTTTTGTCACAAATACATAACTGGCCTTATTTTAAACTACACGTACTGAAATAGATTAAATTGTTTGACTTTAAACCATACAGGAGTCTTAATTTTGCACATTCCTTCTTAAAAGTCATTTAAATCAAACCCACAAGTTCCTATATCCCAGGAGTTAGGAATGTTAGAGATTTGAGCACTTTTCTTTATGTAAAATTCAATGTAATTAATGTTACCGAATACTGTGGGTCAAAATAAAACCATTTGCTGTGTCAGTTGGTTGACTAGAAATTAAATTAAATTGATCTATTATAGTGCATAGGAGGAGGAGGGGGAAGCTTTCTAGGTGTCTTTCTAATGTGTACTTTACCAAATAAATTTTTGATAGAAGTGTTGCTCTGTGCCTTCTGGGAAGTTAAAAGGGTGAGAAAGCAAACAAAGCCCATGTGCCATCCTGCTGCCTCGCAGGGCCCAGGCAGAATTGTCTTTCCAGGGGAGGACATTAGGAGAAAAGTAAATCCAGGCAATCTGATAGGGAATCAGGACTCTGTCACTCAGAGGCGAGATATTGTGCTGTGTCCATATACTTTGTTTACTGTAGGGTTTTATGAGTTGTAACCTGCCCATGCAAGCTGTTAATGAGGCTAAATCTTGCTGCTTGAGGATTGAATTACAGCACACCTCTGGGCTAATGGTTATAAACAGAAAGTCCCATTAGGGCTGCATTCTGATTCAGTCATTTGCATTTTTTCTATTGTGCTGAGGACAATGCTGAGTAAATAGCTACAAACAAACAATTTACATGGAAATGGATAAAATGTACCTAATTAGTATTTTGCACTTGTTTTATTAATGATTGCTTAAACTAAATAGCACTCAGCAGCAGCTCTCTCCAGCGTCTGCAGGTGTGGGATGCTCAGATTTCTGTGTTGGTGGGAAGGCTGCCAGGATGGCTCTCCAAAATTGGGCAGTTTGTTATATTTCATTTAGTTCAGGTTAACAGCCTGTACCTGGGATTTGTCCAGATCATTATGTCAATATTACAAAATTATTGGCAGGTTAGACTTAAAAGCCAGGTGCTGACTTTGTTGTGCTTATGACCATTTCTGATATAGAGGGGTGAGGAAAAACAGTCCTAACTTTGAAAAAATCCCATGTTCAAGGTGAAAACTGAAATGGTTTCCCTTATGGTTTCATGGAGTCTTATAGATATGTTTAAACACATTTTTTTATTAAGACTTTTTTAGTATGGTGGGTTAGTCATTTACAAAATTTGATGCTGCAGAACTTTCCTTTTTTATGCATTTGATATATTATTGTGCTTGTAAGTTATGAGCTTTAGTAGGACATGGCATGGTTCCAGTATGATCTCTTTAATTGCTGACCAAAGCCCCACTAGTAGGATGTTTTAAATGATTCAAAGTCTTTTCTGCTCTGAGAGCACCTATTGTTCTTTCAGTAATTTTCGTTAATTTATTTTTTTTAAAAGTATCCATTGAAGTCAAAGAACATGTCTCAGATTTGATGCCACTTCACACTTTGAAGTCAGCTTGGTGCTTGGATAACCAAGAGCAACATCTGGCTTCTCATTTCAGTTCTATGAGAGAATACTACTCAAATGAGTAATTCAATTTAGTAAAACCATTTTATAGCCACGGTAAAACTTCACTCAAATCACTCATTAAGTGTGATTACTTTGAGAGTGAAGTGTCTGCAAATTTTCATCAAGGTATTTTTATAGAACATAATTTATAAAAGCTTTACATTGCAAATCATTAGGTTTCTAATGCAGTAATAATTTGGGGAATGCTTTAAAAAAATAATCTGATGCATGGATGTCTTTAAAAATTGTGGTGTGACACCCAACTGATATCGAGCGTCCTATTTATAATGTGGGCCAAGCACCATGCTGTAAACCAGTTCCTATCATGATGATCAGATTGAGAATGAAATTGCATTTCTGTCAATTACTGAGTTGGCAACTGTTCAATATATCTTAGCAGCAAGATGAAGAGCGGCGTCGGCAGCTGAGAGAGAGAGCTCGTCAGCTAATAGCAGAAGCTCGATCTGGAGTGAAGATGTCAGAACTTCCCAGCTACAGTGAAATGGCTGCAGAAAAGTTGAAAGAAAGGTCAAAGGCATCTGGAGGTGAGCTGAGGAACCTTGTATCTTATTCCTATGGCAACCTAGAAACCAGAGACCTTTTTGGGTATCACTTTTATTCACACTTCAAAACGTTGTTGTTCAGCGGGTGAACATATCAAAAGACCTGGCTGTAGATGTGTTTCCTAGATCAGTGTTGTGTCGCTTAATTTCCAACAATTACAAGAAAAGCATATATGTGGTTGAAAGAAAAAGACGTTCTGTGAACAAGTAGCTCATGTTGGCCCATTATTTACAGATTTGTCATTGCCCACAGTTTTTTTTTAGAATTTTATGGTTGTTGGTTCTCTTCAATATATATTGTTATATAGGAGCATGGACATAATTTTGGGGGGAAAAAACATTAGAAATACTTAAGAAAAGTTATTTTGTATTAAATGTCTTCAAAAAAACTGCTTGGGAAGAGAATTTTAAAGGTGACCTGTAAGAGGCCACCATTGATTTTAAATGGCAGTCTTTTGACATACCACTTGCATTTACAGGTTTTGAGTTGTAATATTGCTATAATGTTATTAAACTGACTTTGAAATGTCATTAAAATTCATATACCTGCCAGTGCTATGAGCTGGAGTAATATAGTGTCACTCAAACTCAAATGGGTGCTGAGCACACATTGCAGTGCAGGCTTCTTGTTCTTTTAATGTCTTCTACATATTCTAAGGGGAAATAGTGTTTCTCATACTAACACGTAATCATAAGCTGCAGTGTAAAGAAAATCCAGCTTTATGCTCACAATGCATGTAGATTCAACAAAAATATTTATTTCTTCTCTACTTTATGTATTTTATATGCATAAATATTTAAATACAGTCTTATTGCACCCTAAACCCTACACTTCTGTGCCATTTAAGACTGAGAAGAAAGCAGTGAGTTGTACATCTCCCCTTGGTTTTGGTCTTCAGTTTTACCCAGTAAAGCAAGTTCTCTTTTGTGGTAAATAGGGAAATCACATCCTTTGTGGGGAGGCAGTAAGACAGGCTGAGCCAAACAACACAGTCCTTGGACATTACATAGACTATGGTGTTCCTCATCCCTCTTCATGGTTTATGATTCCCCATCCCACATTATTTAATTACTTCCTCCTCACTGTTTCATCATACCTTACATAGCTGTTCCTGCCATATCTTCCCTCAAAGTAAGGTACTCTGAGTGCTCAGCTGCACAGGAGTGACCCTGTTTTGTCACAGTGACTCACTTGCAGTGTTGCTAAATATCTCAGTGTGCTGCTTTCTGGGACGTGGCCTTCCTGTTCGTATTTTCCTCTGTATTTTGCCATTGCTCTTCCTGCCCTTTGTTCAAACTGTGAACAGTCTCAGAGGTAGCTGTGCATATATATTAAAAGAAACATGTATTTATAGAAGGAGATTGCATATGCACCCAGAGAGTTTAGTGTTATTAAAGGAGACAGTATCAGTACTGGTGACAACTCGCTTATAAAGTTATCACCACTATACCTGTTGGGTTTTATCCATGCAACAATTTCACAGCTTTCTACTTTTGCATGTGCTTTGAGTTATCTCCTTTATTTGTATTTCCTGCTTTGATTTTTCTTTGCCCTTACTGTAGTTAGGCCAGTCTATTTGAACTTCTCTTGGACTTAAAATTTTTATTTCCCTTCTTGTTTTGTTCCTCTTTGCCCTTTTCAAGTCAATGTGCATTTTATAGCATTTTCTCTCCTCAAAAAGGATGGCACATCTTCCACATACTTCTATCACACCACTGGTGATGTCAGGTGCCGCACTAAATGTCCACTCAAGAAATTCATTCTTCTAAAATGTGGTAGTTCTGTGAAATGGCACCAACACTTAACAAACCAAATTAATTAGAATTATTTCTGGGTTTAGTCTTTTTTCATTTTTGAGTTTACACCAAAAATTAGGATATAATTGGACAGTCTCCTTATTACAACTGGATTCTGAATGTTTGCCCCTAACTGCATTCACACGTAGTAGGGTTTTTTTCTGTTATAGTCTTGTACTCCCTGTAGAATACCCAGGACAAGCTTCTTGTGATATCTTATGTCTTCCAAGCTTTCTTGTCCATTATGTTTCATAAATCTCTTCTTCTGCATTGATTACAATTACTTTTCAATTTACAAAAAGGGAATGTACCAAATTGTTTTCCTCTCTCAGTTCAGTTATTTCAGAAGAAAAGTGACATTTCAGCTTTGGGATTCTGGAGTTTTTAAAGAGTGATGATTGTAGGTAAAAATGTGATCTCTTTCATTGTTTCTATACGCTCATTAAGAATTTCATGCTTTGGCACTGGTGCAATATTCTCTGTTAAAAGTCTTTATTTAATCATGGTCTGAAAAACTCAAATGCCTATGGCAAGTTGAAACTTTCCTGGATAAGCAGCATCCTTAGCTACAAAATCCAGTCTTTTCCATAGGTTATTTGGCATGTGAGACAGAAAATACTTCTTTCTGCCAACTGCCAGAGGGTTTGGGATGGCAGCTTCAAATTTATTAGATGTCCTACTAGCTTCAGGCCGATAAGCAGATGCCTTGAGATGGATCCAGGGACAGTATCAAGATAGAAATCCAAATTTCCTAGCAGCAACAGGACAAAGGAATTGACATATTATCTAGGAATATGTGCAGTGGAACACCCGTCTACTCTTTTGGGACGTGGGTGTTGTACTTTCTTTGCTCTCTGGCACATCTCCATCCTTCATTGAGATGGTGTCTTTGTGAGGATGTGGCTCGGATCTGGGGGTGGTGTGTAGGCAGTGAAGGGAGGGAACAACAGACAGAACAGGATATGTTCAAGATTTCCCTTCTGAGGCAATGATTTTTAGGGAATGTACGTGGTAGCACAGGCTTACTCATCATGCTAAGTCTCCAACTCATGAAACAGTGTTAAGTCCTCAATTTAATATTTTTAAAAGGCAGTATTTCTATCTGTTGGCAGTTACTGCTGTAATTTCTTGTCCTGACATCTAATTTCTTGTACATGGAACCAGTATTTCAACTCTGCATTTCTTCCATTCCCCACCTTTGTTGCCTTTATTACTGTTCAGAGGCTTCTGTCACATCCTGTAACCTTAAAGCAAACTCTCTACCTGAAAGTAAATAAACTAAATATCTCAATATTCACAAGCCTGAAGGATTTCCCAGAGACAATCCTGAAGGCTGGAAATATCTTCCCTGAAGAGCAAGTACTGTTTGTGCAACTCCAGTTGCAGCTTCCACATGCTTTTCCCAGTAACGTGATCCAGCCCCCATCAATGATTTTGCTTCTCCATGAAAATTCTCCTTTTTAATTTAATTTAGAAATGGTTGCAGTCTGCTGCAACTGGTTCACATGTGGACAAACTTAAACCAAGTCAATAGAATATCAGTTTTAACCACAAATTAAGTTTGACCTTAATCTGAATAGTAAGACATATGAGCTATAAAATGCCTCTGGATCTTTTTCCACCAACATTCTGCCATTTCCATTTGGTTCCGAAAAATACTTATTTCTCTCTCCAGCCCAGACTACAGTCCATGCTGTGTAGGTAAATTGTCAGTGCTGTTTAGTTATGGACTTAATCCTTTATCTTTTATTTTGTTCATTTCTTCATGACATAGTAAAGCCTTGCTGTCTTTCTAGGATTCAAATTTACATACTTTTCAGGGAAGCAGTTCTTCAGTCCTCTTCTAAATATGTGCTCTGGTTCTAGACCAAGTGCTTTTAGTTTTTCACATTAGCAATTTGTTCTTTTCATAAAAGATATCTGTTATCTCTTCGTCATGTTGTTCCTTTTATCGTTTATAATTGCAAAATCTTGTTGTAACATGCTCCCTAAACACATTTCCCTTTTAATACACTAGAAGAACAAAACCCTGGAAAAAAAAAAACCTAGAGTAGTTTCAATCAAGGAATCTAGATTTTTAAAGATATTTGAAAGTTTCTGAAATTACTTCCAATTACTGCTTTTAATTGATTTTTTTTAAAATAAAGTGTAAATGTCCTGATAATCATATTCAGTCAAAGTCTGCTAACTTTAAATGAAATACTAGGTCAGGTCATTATCTGATATTAGAAACTGGTGTCTTCGACATTCCCGTGTCTTTTGTTTCCTAAAACGGTGGTGTCAAAGGCAGTGCCTCTGACCTCATCTTGCTATATTAAATTAAAGAAAATCAAATAATCTAATATAAGCATTCCCTTAGTATGCAGGAGTCTTAAACCCTGTCATCTTGTTTAGATTGTTTTGACACATCCAGCATCCTATGGGATGACTGGTAGTTGTGAGCCGACCTTGTGAGCTGACTCCTTTGGGTGATTCCAAAAGCCTGCTTCTAGGCTCGAGGTGGATTTGGTTTCCCTCTGCCACAATGGTGTCCCTCTTTCACTCTTCTACCTCTTCCAAATGTCCACAGTAGCCCAGTCATGCCTTGAGTGTGCCCCTGTGAGCTCCAAAGTGTGTTTGAGAGGATCGTGGCCCGAATGCCGCTGAATTTCTCAAACACCATCCTAAAGGATTTAGGGTCATGCAGGAAGTCTATCTCCTCATCAGAAACAGTAGAGATTCTTTGAAGGAAATTAAAAAACCATCAGAATTGTTGCTGTTGCTGCTTTACCATTCTCTGTTGTCTTTTCAGTCTGTTTTTTACCCCTTTACCCTTTATTCCTTTTTCCACTTCATGATGATCACTCTGTGCCCTTCTACTTTGTTCACCTACCTCTGCCCTACCTGAAACAACAGGATCACCTTGGGAAATTTAAGTGGGAACAGTAAGGGTGTCACACAGAGTCAGGAGTGTTTCCACCCACCAACTTGTACACCTGAAGCACCATCTGTCAGGTCCCAGGTTAGAAAAGAGTAGTAGACATTAAAAAAGTCAACGGGCTCCTAAAATGGGAATTACGGAGCCTGTGGAGGTAAAGACGTAAAGAAAACATACAATTGTATGATCTTCATGACAGCAGTGTGGACCTAAAGTGGAAACTTCAGATCTGGGAATGAGGTTTAATGTGTTTCCAAGACAGATGATGACTGATCAGCCCCAATCCCGGTACAAACTTCTGGTATTCAGGATTATGGCATCTCGGTAATGTGTTTAGGATCCTTTTTGTTTATATGGTATTTGAATGCACCTGTGTTCTGTATTTATAATCAGTATTTTTTCCTTTTTAAAGTTCTTTTAATCATTATATGTCTTGTTTCTTCAGACACATTCCAGCCTGTTTTTTATCATTTTTGCACACATGCATGCATACATAAGAAAAAAAGTTTGTGTAAGTCTGAACAAGTGTAGATAGCATTTGATATGAGATTTAAAAGTGAGTAAACACAATGCATCTACTTACTTTGAAAGTACTAATCTAGCTTTTATGTAGTTTAATTTCATTATATATTTGTATTGAAAATGTGAGTCAGGATTTTTTCTGGGATCTGCTTCACAATTCAGAACTTGCTATTTGATCTTCCTCAGGTTACTTACTCTTTCTGTACCATAATTTACCTACATCATCATCATAATTGTAATTATAATAATCACCTACTTCATAAAACATTATGGGGCTCATTTATGAGTGATATTCATAAGCTGCTCTGAGAAACTTGGTAGAAAGATCCCATAAAAATATAATTACAATTTTTATTTAAAGTGCATGTAGCTTACAAACAATGCTGATTAAAAGTAGTGCAGTAAAGCACTTTTAACTTATTCATCAATTACTTGGATGAAGGGGCAGATGCCTCCTCAGCAAGTTTGCTGATGATACAAAGCTGGGAGGAGTGGCCAATACCCCAGAGGGCTGTGCAGCCCTTCAGAAGGACTTTGACAGGTTGGAGAGATGGGCAAAGAACCTTCTGAAATTCAGCAAGGGCAAGTGCAGGGTCCTGCACCTGGGAAAGAACAATCCCATGTACCAGTACAGGCTGGGGGCCAACCTGCTGGAAAGCAGATCTGGGGAAAAGGATCTGGGGGTCCTGGTGGACAACAAGCTGTCCATGAGACAGCAGTGTGTCCTTGTGGCCAAGAAGGCCAATGGGATCCTGGGATGTATTAGAAAGATCACTGCCAGCAGGTCATGGGAGATGATTCCTAAGGGTGATCTCTACTCAGCCTTGGTAAGGATCACCTGGAGTGCTGTGTCCAACTCTGGGCTCCTCGGGACAAGAGAGACACGGAGCTCCTGGAGTGGGTCCAGTGGAGGGTGACAAAGATGATCAAGGGACTGGAGCATTTCTCTGATGAGGATGGGCTGAGGGAACTGGGCCTGTTCATCCCTGAGAAGAGACAACTGAGAGGGGACCCCATCAATGCCTATCAGTATCTGAAGGGAGGTTGCCAAGAGGATGGAGCCAGGCTCTGCTTGGTGGTGCCAGCTAACAGGACAAGAGGCAATGGACATAAACTGATGCACAGGAAGTTCCACCTGAACATGAGGAAGAACTTCTTTACTGTGCAATGACTGTGCATTGGAACAGATTGTCCAGAGAGGTTGTGGAGTCTCCATCGCTGGAGATTTTGAAGAACCATCTGGACACAATCCTGTGTAATGTGCTCTGGGATGACCCTGCTTGAGCAGGGAGGTTGGGCTTGATGACCCACTGTGGTCCCTTCCAACCTGACCCATTCTGTGATTCTGTGAAAGCAGCAATTTGTGAGTGTGCCCTTGCTACAGTTGACATTGGTGCTTACTAAGCATGGCGTTCCAGGTGGTAGTTTGCCTCCTTGCATCAAAAGTGATAGGAGACTTTTAACCTAGGCAAGGTACAGTGATCACTGCTCTGTGATATACTGTGCAAAACGAGGAGCAGCAAGTCCCACCAAGCTGGGAACTCAATACCTGGAGCTGCTGCCTTTCTCAGGAGACCGCAGCTCACAAGTCCTTCTGCTGGCCAGACCAATCTGAACCTGCCACATGCCACCTTTGGCACCCATTCTGCATTATGGAGAGCTGGGAGCCTAGGGGAAATTATTTTAACACAAGTTACTGAGATTCAGCACAAAGAACAGACACTGCTGAGGCTAGACTCTGTTGTAGCAGGAGTTTCCAGCAGAGACCCCCATGTGTTTATTGAATTGCATCAGTTTAAAGATAAATCCATGAGTGGACAGAATGAAGTCTCCTTCCAGACTTATTCAATTATTTGCATTTTTATCATAACTCAGCTTGTTCTCTAAAGCATTCATTTTTTTTTAGTGACGTGTTGCATGTACATATGAAAATACTAACCTTAATGCTGTATGTTCCTACAGATGAGGATGAGGATGATGATAATATTGAGATAGATACTAATGAGGAGGTTCCTGAATGCTCTGTTACTGAAGGTGGAGATGAACTTACTAACCTAGAAAATGACCTTGATTCAACGGGTAATTTAAATAATGGCTATTTTGTGTATTTTGCATGACTAACACTCCATCATCATGTAAGTGCTGTTGTGCTGCTTGTCTCTCTGTCAGATTTATTCCCTTCTGCCTTTTGGGGTCTTTTAAACCCTAGTGCTTAATATTCTGCATTCATGTTTAGCTGAAATTTAAAATCAACAAAATCATTATTTCCAACAATGGCAGATTTAAATGTCCCTTGCTTGTTTGATGGGGAAGGGCACCCCGGGCCAGACTGGTAAAGCAGAGCCACCTGAAAGCACCCTGCCTGGATTGTGCCAGGTAGGCAGAGGAGTGAGCAATTGCATGGGTGAGTACAGCTGCTACTCTCTGCACTGCCATCCTGGCCCATTTGCTCAGGGAAGAGGAGCAAACATGTCTCTCTGTGTTCGTGTAGACTTGGTATCTGTCCTTCCCAGGACCAGCTCTTGTACTTACACCTTGTAGCTCCAGTGGGGGCATGGAGGCATAAATTGGAACAGAATTAGTTCCATTTACTTTATAATGTTCGGATAATAGAGGTTTTATTAATACATTAGGGCATAGGAGTGTTATTTCCCCCTTTCAAAAATACTCAAGCAGAACTGGAGTTCAGGTGATAAATATGATGATAAATATGTTGGAATCTTACAGGGGAGATGCTTATTTTAAAAGGAGGTAGATCTTCAAAGATGCAAAAGGAATTGCCCACCCATTAGAGGCTCCTCTCCTTGCAGAGAGCTGCTGAAGGAGTTTGTTCTCTGTACAGGTCTGCCTGATCCAGGCAGCCCTGGGGAGTGCCCAGGGTCTCTGTTTGTGGTGGGCTTCTCTGTCAGGGCCTTTCTGCTCACTGCGAGTTATCTCAAGCCTGGAGAATGCTGGCCAGCACAGGACTGCATCATGAAACAGTCCTTACAAGAGAGAACATCCTCAGCACCCTCTGACTTGATTCTGCCCATGCCAGCTGGGCCCAAGCTAATTTAATATATTAAATTAGAACGTAATTTAGTGTTCGTTCTTTGGAAATTAAACCAACACTGCTATGTATATAGAACTTTCTAGTTTTGTGTGGATGCAAAAATATTTGAGTTGTGTCCTTTATATTTTTTTTTTCTATTTGAGGATTTCCAGGCACATAAGAAAATACATCTAGCACTTCTAACATTTGAATTTAGCTTACTTAGAGCAGAATACTGTAAAATAATTTTCCAATAAAAACTGGTTCATTTTAGGAGAAATAGAAAATCAGTAAGTGAATATTCCTGTCACAGCGCCCCAGTGATTTACTAACATTTATTTCTGTGGGTATTTTTCCTGAGAAGTACCTTCTCATGGATACAAACCCACTACCCAATATTTCATGTCCACCGTGGAAAGACATTCTGAAAAAAAACTCAGACATCATTTTGCAGTTCAATCTGCACAGAAGCCAAAGTTATAGACAGGTAAGAGTGATACAGAAAGCAGTCTAATGCTGTGATAGAAATCTGAGCACACAGATTTTTGTGTAATTCTGCCAATTCAGATCAAGTTCTAATGAAGGCTGAATCTCCTGGGAACATCTGAAAGTAAAACTGTAAAGGACATTTCACATTTAGGGTAATTAATAGACCATCTTAATTAGTTTTTCCCAGCTGAATCTTAGTCCCTCCCATCTCTCTCAAGAAGGGAAAACTTTGTTTTTACTGCTTAGTGGTTTCAGATATTGCTTCTATCTGTATTTGTCAGCACTTCTACCACATGCTGTTGTGAACCTCTTATATCATAGTTATTACATGGTGTTTATGTATAAACCCACGAGAACGTGCAAGTACTTACATGTGAGCCTCAATTAAGGACACCCTGACTGGGTGTGGCAGAGGAAAGGGAAACTATCCCTCATCATAATCCAACCCAACCTGTCGCTGGTGGAGGCAGGCACCATTCGGTTGCCAGCATGCCAAAAACACTTTGGCTAATATGAATTGGAGTACTCCATACCTTGGAAGGAGCTGTGTGGCAAAACAGTCATGACTCCACTTTCCACACCAGCTAGAAGTCACCAACCTGCAGTGAAAAACTCAGGTTGTGCATTTAGGAAAACGTACCAACTGCTGTTTCCTCTGCATTTGACTCAAGGCCCAGGTGTAAGTGCGCCATATGTGCAGGTGATGCTGCACTCACTCCAGTTCAGGGGTGATTTCTCGTGTGGGGCTGCATGTAAAGTATATGTCTGGGGGCTTCTGCACCAGTGTTTTTCTGCTTCCCTAGCCATGGTTAGCTCCACAGTCCTGTGCAGCAGCTTGTTATTAACACCTTTCTCCTTCTTACGTGTGTAGGTAACTATGTGTGTAGGTGTGTTACAAATTCATATAGTCAACATGCACATACAGAATGAGCATTACTGGGAGGTAAAATTCTCAACTATTATTTATTTGGGCTCTGATCCAAGTTGCTAAAATTGATGATAAAAATTTGAGGGATTCAGCAGACTTTGACTCTGTCCCATGGATGCGGTTCTGAAGTGTTTTATGACTCTCCCAGTTTCAATATATTCTATAAATCATAGTAAATTATTACTAGAAAGTCACCTTTTTTGATACTGAAATTTTAATGTTGAGAAACTGTGCCAAGAAGCCTTAGGATGAATAAGTAGTTAATAAACTTGAGGGGTTATCAGTATGTAAATTATGTGATACATTTTTAGGTATTGTCTTAAAATAAATGGCTGTTTAAGTGTGTTTTTATACCAAAGTATAGGCATGTACCCACTGGGAGTAACTTTTAACATTATTGACTTTCTGTGTTTTTCATCTGCTATCTGCAAGCATGTTTACTTATTCAGCTGAGTGTTACCTATGTTTTTTGAGAAAACTTAGGAATATCTCTGTACTGTACACAAACCTGCACCAAGCTCAGTCACAAAAAAAATTCCTTCTACTTTTTATTTTTTTTAGTTTGAAATGATAGCAAAGTGAATTAAATCTACCTTTTAAATTGCTACATTGTTGTAGTGACTCCGCATTGAAATGCATCTCACTCTGTTGTATGTGGTATTTGCATATTTAGCAGAACAAAACAGTAAGTTGATGGATTTGAAGCTGAAGAAGCTCCTAGAAGCTCAGCCACAGGTGGCAAATTCACTCTCCAGTGCTGCTCAGAAAACTGTAACAGATAGCTCAGAGCAAGACATTAAGGTAAGTTTTGCTTAATGCTTTTGTTTTGATACCTGTGTGTTATGTTTGAGTGTTTGTATTTTGTGAGGAGGAAAATAATTTCTTATCAAATCTTTCAGAGTCAGAAACACAGAAAATCTTCACGGTGGTGCAGTTACATGGTTTGCAATGCACTGGGTTTTTTCCAGTTGATTAATCAACACATTTTCCTTTTTTCCTTTTTTTTTTTCTTTTTAATCATGGTACTTGTCGTTGGCAAAACACTAACAGATATAAGAAGCATCTCTCAATTCTGCCTGCTCAGGTTGTCATTGATATCAGAAATGCAGCACGGGCTCCATCCTGCTGCTGGTGCAGTCAGCAGCAAGACTCTACCTGACTTAAAGGGGAGCAGGATTGGACTCCCAGGGATTTGCTTCCCTCCCAGTCCTGGTCCTCTGTTTTTCCTACGTTAGAATGAAGCCATGGTACACTTTGAAGGCATACATACTTTGGGTGCTTGATGAGTGCTTCTGAGAAAAACAGACACTTCTACAGCATAAAGTGCCCACCAATCAATTTTCAATTTCATTTTCTTGATTAGACCATTGTGTTCTTACTATTCTATTTTTTTAAAATAGGCCCTGTATGTCATTAATATCCCTATGGCTCTGGGGCACTTCCAGTTGGGTATAACTTTTCACCCACCTGCAGTCTGTGGGGAGAGTGCTGCTGACTGAAAGGATTTCCTTCCCCAGATACAGAGATGCTTTGAAGTCCCAAAACAATGACTTTCATTGCTTTTCCCTTACACTGTCAGTTCCTATAAATTGGTGATGAAAGTGTGTGGCAGCAGCAGAGGACTTTCGGTCTCTATCTTTGAACAAAAGGAAGCCTGGATCAAGTCTGATTTTTGCGTTCAATTTAGCTTTCTGCAGTGGATTTAATGCAAAATGAAGCTGGCCCAAGAATAATACAATGGATTGAAAAGGCTAACTGAATTAGTGGGCTTAGAGGAATACATTTGTAAAGTGGCAGAAGTCCCCAGTCATAAAAAGGTTTCTTAAAATGGGATTTACTAGCTAATCACACTGATATTTTAGCATGTTGCCAGGCCTAAAAAAATTAGTCATGTTTGTTTATTTTGGTAAAGACTCTGGTTTAGGCTGTCAGATGGTTATTGTGCTAATAAGAGGAAACCACCTTTTATTTAACCAGAATCATAACCACCTGATTAGTGCAGCTGAAAAGTCATCCAGGGATATAAGCAATACTTGTTTACGCTTAATTCTGTGAAATGACACACAGGCCGCCTCTTAGGGTAATTTGGTATCACCTAACCTAGCAAAAATGGTATTTCTCTTTATAAAAAGCTTTTGTGAAGGAGTTGATTCTTTTTAAGGTACTTCCACAAAAAGGTGCAACTTAACAGTTTATCTCTGCATGCGTTTTTTCTAAGGAAGAGTTGAAAGGCAGCGTTATAAGGAATATATGGTGTCCATCTGTTCTCATGGAGCTCTTGGCATTGAGGTGGATTTGTTTTTTAATAAAATGCAGTTTACAGGTTTCTAAATGAGGCATTCTGTGTTTGTGGAAAAGGATAAACTGTTACCTTCCCTTGGGGATTGTGTATCCCCGGCCTCCTTGAGGCGAGAGAATAGGCCGTTGGAGAACTCCCTCATTACCGATTGTCTCAATGCAGAGGAAGGGCAAAGTCTTGGTAGCTTTTGATAACCAGTTTCAGCATTCAGCAGGCTTAGCTATTAGTCATGCATCTTAGCCTTTCCCTATTTACTTTCAAAACACTTAATAAAAATAATAAAAGATTAGGTATAAAATGAAATATTTGTTTGGTACACAGCACCTCGGTATCTGCAGTTTCCACACACCACAGTGGTTCAGTCTTCTGGGATATTTGGTGTTGATAGAATCATTTGAATTTGTTACCAGTATTAACATAGGAAGCCCTGGAAAAGATAATTGTAGTTTCCTTAGCTGTAAAGGGCTTACTTACAAATCTGGCTTTGGAAAGTTATAGCTGATGAAATGCAGTTCAGTGGGGTAGCATTATAATCCTACCTTTTAGACTTCATCCAGCATTAGTGGTTTATCTCAATGGGCATAAAATTAGAAACTAGTTCTTCTTGTCATACAAGTCTATGGGACTACAGAAAACGACAGATTTCTGTATCGGGCTGGGAGAGAGGCTAAAGGCAACACGCTTAAAAATGATACAGATCGTGTTCAGGGACAGAGACGCCGCGACTTGGCAGCAGCACGCGCGGTGCTTGGCAGAGCAAAGGTGCAAAGGAGGGATTTTTTTGTTTAAAATCGGCATTGCTGGCAAATGCTTGTCACAATGAATAGGTCTGGCTGGTAAGGAAGTGGAGAGTTCTGCAGGAGGGTGCCCACAGAGCAAAAAGCCAGTCGTTGCCATCACACATTAAACAAAAAAAAAAAAAAAAAGGAAAAGTTAATCACTCTTCTGCTTTTCTCCCCACAGCTGATGCTTCATCCAATATAAACCACAGCCCAAGTTGTGAAATCCACTTTTGTAAAAGCTGTGTCCTGTCCCCTCACAAAAACGTACCTTTCAAAGTAATGTCTTCCCGCTTGTAAACAAAAGAAACTGTTGTGTGTCTGTTTTTTTCCCAGCAGAATGGAACAGAGGAACATCGTGCTGAGCGATCACAAAAAGCAGCAGAACGGTTTAGAAATCCCGTTGTGTTCAGCAAGGACTCGACTGTCAGGAAAACTCAGCTCCAGTCTTTCAGTCAATATGTGGAGAGCAGACCAGGTAGGAGAAAATATAAAACCTGTTTTCCCATCTTATGATTTAATAATATTTAACAATAAATATATGAAAACCTGATAATGTAAGTCCACATTTCAATACATAAATATCAAGCTTTATAATAATTTTACATGTCTTTTCCCTTTTTTCAAGAGATGAAAAGGCAGAGATCAATACAGGAAGATACAAAGAGAGGAAATGAGGAGAAGGCTGCGATAGCTGAGACTCAGAGGAAGCCATCAGAAGATGAAGTGCTTAATGTATATTAATTTTTTGTCTGGTTTCATGATTGCTGATAATTCCAAACTGTATGTGGAAATAGTGCCTTTATTTGTTAAAATGAGATGTTAGGGTTTTTTAGATGTCAATCTCCAGTGCATTCAAAGCAGAGTGAGAGGGGTGCACTGTTGAATTAGTCTGCAGTGTGGTGATAATTGTCAGATAAAAAAAATGAATTTTTCAGAGTTCCACAGCCCCAGCTTCCTTGAGACATTTCCATCAGGGCACTTCCCATAAAGAGATTCCAGTATTGATCTACCGGGAGGATTTTAATTATTACAATAGCAGATACCGCAGAGCTGCAGTTAGAGGGAAGAGTCACATGAGACCTGCTAGAATTTCTCAGCCAACCCATTTTGTTGGCTTGGGTTAATGGGTGTTCAACCTTTCCATTATCCAGATCAGCCGTGAATTACTAGCTGAATGATGTTTGCATTAATATAATATATATGGTAATTTCTTCACTTAATTAACGGGGAGGTTCAGCTCAGTAGGGGTATGGGCTGATCATGTGTAAAATTGATTTGTGAGGGAAATATTTGATAGACCGCAGGGAGAAAGCTGGTTTTGATGGACAGCTGCGGGACAGAAGCAGGAAGAACCAAGTTTTAACCTGAATTTTTTTTGTCTGAAAGCGCAACACAGCCTTTGAGGGCGGTTGTTTGTTGCTCTCCACAGTTTATCTGAACACATTTGTCGTTTTTGCTGAAGCAATCTAGAGCCGAGTAGCAATTTTGTACCACTATCTGCACCAAACATCAAACTTTTTACGAGCCAGAGTTATTTTTAGCCCAGTTGTACTTTTGCAGAGCTGAAAAGGTCTGGCACAGTGAATTCACATTATATATGCAGATGATACACGTGAACTCTTGGGATATTACAGCCTGACACAGCGTTTCTTTTCATGTTCTAATAGCAATTGTTAACAATTATGCATGCTGACATTAGGGAAGTTTTCATACTATTTTCAATTAATTATGGTTGATGAAAGGCAATATATTGCACATCACTTCAACTCCCCGGACTGATTTTTTTTCCTTTTTTCACGGAGTGCTCTCCGGGAGTTTTGGTTTTGTTGTTGTTGTTTTTCTGGCTATACAACAGGTAGAAAGAGGTTTTCCATTAGAGGTGATACTGTTGGCTGTTGTGTAGGAAGAGAAGGACCAAATTAATCAGGGCGTAATGTTCTTAAATTCGGGTAACCCAAATTTCAAAGTTCTGCGCTTCTTACTGGTCCAGGGAGCTCAACCAGGCTGTTAGCTTTCACTTTGAACATGTCTTTATTTGAAATAATATGCTGTGTATAGTATGCCTGTTGCCTGAATATGAAGCTGAATTGATTATTCAGACACATTTACAGAAAAACAATTGAAAATGTTCGGTGAAGGTATCTGAGACCCTTATGCAGCAACAAGTTAGGCCTCATAAATTGTAGGGAAATGAACCTCATAAAAAAAGCCTGTTTATTTTTCTGTTCCCAAAGGAC
>NW_021940754.1:2325493-2327993 GCF_001715985.3 Manacus vitellinus | reverse complement strand
CATTCCCTTTCCGACATGAACCAGGAGGAGAGGAGTCCCTGACAAAATGCTCTCTGGGTTGCAGAGGTTCCGTTCCACTACTGCCCTTGCAACTGCTGGCCTGCATTAGGAAAAGGGCATCTGATGGAAATGGGGCTGTAGGAAGAGAGCCCAGGTCCCGTCTGCACATGCATTGCTGTTTTCCTGCCCTGCTGGAGAGCCCTTTTGGCTGGGGAAGACAAACTTCTGGCTCTTGGCCAAAGGGGAGCTGATATTTTCAAAGTTCATCAGCTAGGCAAAGAGTTTGGAACTGGCTGGAGCTCTGCGTTTCCAGTGCCAGCTGCTCATGATTTGACGAAAAACACTTTTCTAAGATGTGTGAAAAAATAAAAGTTATTAAAATTCCTGGGTTGCTGATTTCCATTTGAATCTGAATAGTCATGCTTTTATTAATACCCAGTAATTTATGTCACCTCTGTGTAACCTCAGTCCTTGGTCTTTGCTCTTAAAATGAAAATGTAACCTCACCTTGTTCCAGTGCAATGTAGTTTACTGCTGCATGAGGAGGGGAATCAGTGCTTCAGTGCCTTGAGCTCCATAGAATAAGCTGATGGCACGTTTGCTGTCACTGTCTGAATATATGTAAGAGTTTGTAGAAGGGGTTTTGCAACCTACACGATCACAGAACACTTGGTGGGTGCAAGTTTTTAGAGAAAACACAGCACAGAGCTTCAAGTAGGAAGAATGAGTTGGATTGAGTATAAAAATTGTAGTCTAATATCATTGATTTTTCTTCTTTCTCCATTATAATGGCTTGACACTAAACGATGACAGAGGTAGTATTATCTTGCTTTCTTCAGGATTGTACCTACCCATGTTGTGCCTGACCTGCTATGGATAAAATAGTTTTGTCTCTACTTCTGGCAGTGTCTTTCTCCATTGCAAATTCTTCTGTCATTGTATTTGAAGGTGTCTATCATCCTGATATCCAAGTGCCAATTAAAATGCAGAATTATCGCATAGCACAATTAAAATAAAAACCAAAGAATCCTAGTTTACAAATCTCTAATCTAAATTTATCTCTTTTTCAGTCACTATTTCTTCACTAATTGCAAAAACAAGTATTTGAAAAAAAAATTGTAGCTATCAGATATTTTGTTATCTGACCACAGGGTATGAAGTGTTTTTAATTGTTTTTCTGATTAACTGCAGGCTCCCAAATTCAAGTAGAAACATATTTGTGTTTTCCATGTGAGATCCTGTACCTTACCAAAGGACGAGTGTGTTTGTGGTACTGTACAAGGATTAATGAAATAAAAAAAACCCTCTGCTGCTGCTGATTGACCAGTGATGGTAAATGTAATTGAATTAGCAGTGCACTAAAATAAATGTAGACAAAATAAATATAGACAAGAAAATCTGGTGAAAGCTTCTGTAATGTTTTAGATTAATAGGCATACAGAATTCTTCACATTTTTTATTACGTTGTCCCTAGATGAATTCAAAGTAATTGGGGTGGTTAATTTTATTTACACAGAGCCGTTCACAGCGCATTAAATAATAGAGATAATTGAACAAGAATTGTCAAGTGTGTACTGATATCAGACATATTACAGAAGGGAATGTGCATAAAACTTCATTTCTATGCAGCCATTGTTTATGGTAATTAAGTACACAGATTTATCCCTTGGTTGCCTTCCAAGCTTATGGCAACTGCTATTGTTGTGCTCCATTAATATGTAATCAGGAAATAGTTTAATTTTCTAATCTGCAGTTTGAGAATTCACTTTCTAACAACTCTTAATTACTGCATTGCCCTAATGATGCTCATGGTTAGGAAAACTGAACCAATAAACTCCATGGAAGAAGCCAGAGGGGATTATACTTCCAGAGGTGGTGCTTACTTAATAAACTTGTTATGCCTTCACCAGAGGGAGCTCAGTGTCCTTCAAAAGCAACTAATTTTATATTTCAGAGTTGTACATACCCACAGTGCGAAGAGTTAATGCACGGCGGGCAGTGGGGGTGGCTGTGAATGTGATTCACTAGAGAGCCAGATAAGCGATACTATCACCATTTTGGTGTTTTTCCTACTGTATACTAATTCTGGAGTTTAATTGCACGGGAAATAATGCAGGTGGTTTAATCTATTGTTTTAAACTGTCCTCGTGGGTCTGTTTTTGTCAAATTTGTTTTCTTTCATTAGCCACATTAGCTAAGGGCGGTATCATAAAATCTTGCACAGACAGATAAGCTCTGTATATTGACAGCTATCTTATTGTTACTGTTTTCAGGGTGAATCTTAAAAAATAAAGGGGTTTTTATTTAATCATTTCCATTCTCCCCTGGCCCGTCGTTAACCTTGATTGCAATTTCCGTGCTGCTGTTGTACCTGATGCAACTCTAGTGACAGCAGGGAAGTTATTTTGGGTTTGTGCTGCTGCACTAAGGTGACAGTGGAGGCAGTCTATGTGTGCTGACCCTACCCAGGAGCATAGGGTCTTCTAAATGAGATTCGGAA
>NW_021940754.1:2297993-2320493 GCF_001715985.3 Manacus vitellinus | reverse complement strand
TCCAAACTGCCTGCCACAGTGCCACCGTGCCCACCTGGCTCCCCTGGGAGGCAATCCCATCCCTGGCCCCCTCTCCATGGAATACCAGGACAGGATAGTTAAGATAGTTTTCTCTTCTTCAAAACATCATTAGGATTGAAAAAAAAATGAATCTCTTGCTTGCACATTTTGCATAAATACATGGTAAGTTATCAATTGATGTTCAAATAGCTTAATTGAGTTTGAGGGGGGAAAGGTCATTTAATTGGTCTATTGAAATGTTAACAGAAACAGATATGGCAAGGGATAGACTTTAATGGCTGCAGTGTGGCACTGATGTCTGCATTCACTTGCAAAATTGTTAATTAGGGCACTTTGGTAGTTCATTTGCTTTTGTATTGATGTGCTTAGTCCAACGAGAGAAATTGGGTTTGTGTATGGTATTTACATGGGGCAGCAGAGGCTTACCATACAGTCAGGAATAAGGAAAATACAGTGTAAATCAGAATCGGTTTATGATTTGTGTCAGTGTCTTCATTAACATCCTACTGGTTATGCAAGTCGTTTTCTAGTGGCTGGTGTATTTTTGTGTGTGATTAAGTTTGATATATTTGGGTTCATTTTTTAAACACGTAGTTACGGACTTGAATAATGCTATAATAGTGATTTTTTTTAAAAAAAGTTATATATCCAAACTTTTTAAGCTAGATTCCAAAAAAATGTACTGCAAAACAAGGAATTAGGTACCTGTGTTTGGTGAGCCTTGGAAGAATGTGTTATCTCCTTAAATGCATACCAAAAGAATATGTTCAGTTGCAATTCCTGGGCCACAGTCATCAATGCCAGTGAAATTACAAAACCACTCCTTAGTTATCCTTTAGGTCCATCGAGCCTCCCTTGCAGAACATAAACCTTTAAGGTATTGGCAGTTTGTGTGTGGGAATGGCAAAACTTCATGGAGTGTCTACTGGCATTTTTGGAGGGCCATAATTGCGCGGATTAATCCTGGGGCTGTTTCCTAATAGACTTGCTGGATGCAAAGGTTTATATTTGACTTGGCTGGAAGAAGGCTGTATTGAGTACAGTTTATAATAATACATTATACCCTAGGTACTCTTTATAAACAGAGGCAGCAAGAGAAAAAAAAATGAAAACCCAAATAGCTATGAATCATCACTTTTACACTAGGGATCCTGTTGTCCTAGCAGAACTGGTTAGGAGAGAAGAGGACATTTTACAGCAAATAGTGAGCTGATCTTAACAGCTCCCAAGTGAAAAGGACTTTCTGTTTGTTTTCTGTACATTGTAATTTCACATTTGGGTGCTGTGTCTGCTGCTTGCTTCAGCATTTGGAGCTTTGGTCTGTAGTTTGCAGTGGAGCATTTCTTTTAAACTCCAGGCATTCCTGTAGCCAGAGTGGACATGGGCTTCATTCACTCGTATGTATTTGGGAAAGTACTTACATGAAGATCACAAATATGCGCAGTGCAGCTATCTAGTTCTGCAAGTTTAATCCGAGCCCCAGAAAGTTTCATTGTGGCCCTATGCAAATGTATTTACATAGGAATGGGTCTTGGGTCCTTTAAAGAAGGCAACAAAGTTGGAAGACTGAGGCCAACAAATAAATGAAAGTTTCTCTAAATCCATTGGATAATAGAGGCAGTGTTAAGGCTAACCACAGTGTTGAACTAAACAGAGGGATTACTCCTGGGTTTTGCATCAGTTGTTTTCTGCCGGGTGGCCTCACTTGTCAAAAAAAAAAAAAAAAAAAAAGTTTAACGGGCAAACATTCACATGGCACATTGAGAAAAGAAGTATGCTTAATTCCATCAAAGCTCAGAAATCAGTCATTAATTTATTCTAACCTCCAATTGTTGGTCATTTGTGAAACATCTGGCCTTTAAGTCATAAGAACCTAAACATAAATACAATGTGAGTTCTCCTGAGGATGGAAGCTGGGTGTAGGGGGGTGCCGTATATGTACGTGAGTGTGAGTCTGTGTATTGCACAGGCTGCAACTGTCACTTAATTTTGGAGACTCTGAAACATATTAAAATGAATCCTTCAGTTAATTTACTCTCAAAATTAGATTATTGTTCATTTGCATCTTGGAAAAGTTCTGCCATTCAAAAGAGTCTCTTTCTTCATGGTGGGTTAACAGTTAGATATTTAGCAATCTTGCAGCTTGCTAGTCAGAAATAGTTTCTAATGAAGTTGAAATTTGAGATAGAAAATATATAAAAGCTTTCAGGAAAGACATACCCTATTTTCCATATGGCTAAGTAATTGTTATGATATTTGTTTTAAAGCTGGACTTAGACACTCCTGACTGCCCTCTAATTTGATATGGCTGGTCCCGGCGATTCTTCTAGAGGAAACTTTCATAGTAGAATGCAGTGAAGGAGATAAATAATTTTGCAGCTATAAGCACATGGCAAAGTATAGAAAAATAATTCGGTTGCCCTTACTGTCGTGCAGATAACAGTCTCCAGGTTATTTGCCTCTGCTGGGAGTTGGAACCCGAGTGAAAAGGACCTGAGTGTTTAAAAGGAGATTTGAAATAAAGGTGGCATCTCAGAGCTGACAAAATTCTGCCTTTTGTTAAGCTTAGAATAATGTCTGCTATTTAATTCTCAGGGTTATGGTGTTGCTCTTAGCTGAGGAGGGAATATAGTTCTTCATGTATAGCTCAAATGTGGCAACACTTCCTTTTATTTCATGTGAGTGAAATGAGAGGCATAGAATGAAATTAGATTATAAATATGATGGAAAAATTTAGATCAGTCAATCCACACAGCTATGGGGTTATCTCAGAGCTTTCTGTTTTCAGGCACTTACCTTCTTGTACTTTTTTTTGTTTGTTTTTTAAAGACCTCTTTGGCCTGACCATTTGCTTTTCTTGCTCAGGAGAGGCTGGCTGCAGCTCTCAGTCTGTTTTGACGATAAAGATAATGGTGCCATCCAAATGCATAGCAAAAAGAAAGAATTTTGAAGGTTTTGTATAAAGCAGCCCTTTCTCTTAATATTTGTTTATCCTTTCCCCCTTGCTGAGTAAAGAAATCCTGAATCTGCACTTCATTGTGAAATTTAGTGTATTCCGAATCTAGACCATTGTAACTCCTTTCAAGCTGGGTTTTATCGTTTCCTACTAAAAGGATATCTGTGATTTTGGCAGCCTGACACACATTATATTAAAAAAAAAAAATCCAATGAGTAAATTAGGGGTGACTTAATATAGTTCGATTCTTAATATTTCCTTGCCCCTGCCACAGTGTGTCTGGAATTTGGCAAAGTGAATGGGAAGCATGTTTTGTCACTCACATGTTGTGTGATACTTTACGAGCTTGTGTGTATGCCCAACCCACCAACACAATACGTAAAAAGTCACGTTTCAACTTTGTTAAAGCACTCATTTCCGAGGCACTGATGTCCAAAGTATTGGTAGGATAGTGGAGATGAGAGGAGAAAAAAAAAAAAATCTCTTTAAACAGCTTGTGAAATGTAATGTTTGAAATGGTTCTTTGAGAACGTGCAGATTATGGCGTGTGTAGTGACTCTTCCCAGCTCTCTGGGAAATGAGCTGTTGACATTCTTTTGGGTCATCATCCGAGATAGGAGGGCAACCACAAGGATTTAGCAGATAAATTCATCCAAAAAGACCTTTATCCATTTCATTGCGACTTGGAAACGTTCATGTCGAATAGCAGCATTAATGTAGCCCTTTTAGCCCTTCAAAGTGAGCCTTGTGTTTAAAAAAAAAAAAAAAAACTAAAAAAAAAAATCAAATGACCAGAGTAATAACTTCTATAGGTCTTCTAAGAGGTAATTCATTATTTACATAATTCTGGAGCATAAACCCATCTTTCCTTCAAGAGACTCTGAAATAGAACTGGGGATCTTATACAGTGAAAGAGTCTCTTTTGAATTCTAATCAAGTGGATCTGCCTCAAATTCATTTCTAGTTTATTCTAAACAGTGGAATTTAAATTAATTTCTTCTTATCTTGTCTTTTGAAGAAAACTAGCAACATGTTTAAAAGGTTTTATTTTTAAATACAGCTGAGAGTTTATTTTATTTTTTTAGGTTTGGGGGGTTTTTTAACTTTATAAACCAGGTGTCGGGCACGATGGGCTTTGACAGCCGGATGACAATTACGCATTAGCATAGGTGGTTATGAAATAAATAGGGGAAAAAAATTACTTTTTTTTTTTTTTTTACTTGAACTCGAATGATACCATATAGGCTGAATGTGCAGGCAAGGTTCCCACAATGCACTGTGAAAACCTAGGCTAACAACCACCCCGCTGCGTTGAAAACCCCAAAAAAAGACAAAAGCACAATGAAATAGAAAGCTTACCACCGGTAGCTTTCAAAACGACAAACTAGGCAAACTATACATCTCCACCACTCCAATTTTGTCAGAATGCTAATGAGCTTGCTCTGATCTTTACTCGGCTTCCCGTGTTTTCTACATCTTCAAGGACCACATGGCGCTAGCAAAATAAAGACAACTAAATGAGAATTTCGAATGCTTTTTGTGTTGGGACCTGGTGCCTTTCAGTTGACGCACTCGTTGAATATTCTCAACTTAAAAGCGTACAACAGGGGGCTGGGTATGAACTTTTTAGCAGGGGGAAATTTGTACAAAAGTAAATGAGTGTGATGAGGAAAATATGAGAAAAATTTCTGATTAATTTCCGCTCTATAATATCAATGACACCTTCAGCCCCTCTCATACTCCTCTAACAAGAGATGCTGATAAAAGATGAATGATTCTGTGTTGTTCACAGTGAATGTTTAGTGGTTTTTTAATAGCGGCATTCTACATAAAAGGCACCAGGAAGTACTCCGCATTAGCAGTTGAGATCACTAGTTAATAGGATGATGTCTTTTAGCTTTTGTCACAAGATTATTAGAAAGGATGGGTTTCTGTTCTCATCCCCGACATACTTTAGAGTGCTTATTGAGTACAAGTGCTAAAATACAGGTTTCTCAGTATTGTTTCTCATGCAAAGTAAAAGCCCTTTTAATGCAACACCTTTTACTTTTTTTTTTTTTTACCAGGTGATTTTTGTCATTGATCTCTTATCTGCCCCCTTTAGCTGTATTAATCACTTGGAGTGGTCTGCTTCTCAGTGGGGGCTTGATGATGTATATGTGTATAGATTCACTATCAAAAATAAATCCCTTATATGCTCTGCACCTTCACAACCCTGATTATCGAGCTGTATTTACCAGCCTGTATTATACCATCTTGAATGCTCCTTACTGGAGTCATCCAGTCTGCAATAGAAATCCACGCTAGAGGAGGGAGGGGTGAGCTAGGAGGAAACATCCTATTCCCTAAGCCAAATTTCATCTTTTAAAAACAATTGAATTCACAATTCTCTTTGGAATTCCCAAAAGTAAATGCAGATTTTATTCACCAGTGTCAGGGGCTCAGGGAGGAAAATGATGAATGTTTAGTTTTGCCTGAGAGAGATGAATTTAAAAATTGGTTTTGTTACCTCTTCAAGCTTGCAAAGCAGACAGTATGAAAAATATCTATGCATGTGCATAAGGAGAAAAAAAAATCATGGTCTTTTCATATTCTCATGTCTTGCCTAAATGAGAAAGAATTAATTAATACCACCATAAGTTTTATAGCAGTTTGTCAGCCTTGCTTTCCTGCACTGTTGTTTTGCTTAGCTCAGCATGATTAATCTCAGGTGAACCAAAAAATTGCCAAACAACAAGATGGTAGTGAGTTGTCCAGCCATGTTGTGAAAGACAAAGATGCACATGCCAAAGCAGAGTAGGAGGAAGGACAGTGTAACAGCCTTTCTGTCAAGATAGAAAATTTTAAAGTATCGCTGAAAACAACATCTTTGCCACTTAGCTTTTTACATTGAGCATAAAAAGTGAGTGAAAGCATTTAAAAAAAAATTCTGGATACGTGAATGATACATATACGACACTGGTTTGGGTCTCTGCTGGTGGTAGTTTGTGGACATTCCCTATGGAAATAGCCAGCGATTAGGAGGCTGGGAGGATATTACTGAGAGCAATTTGCGTTGGGCAGAAGGAAAGGTTTTTGACATGAGTAAAAGAGTTAGTGATTTTTACTATAACATGATAGCAGTTCACAAAACTATGCATTGGTGGTTACTGCTGGTTTTGGAAGCAAAGCAATATTATAAAGCATTTGATAAGATGCTTCTCTCTCCAGTGTGCAGGAGCGTTAACTTGCTGCCAGGGTTATGGTAATGGGAGTTTTGACAACCACCAAAAAACCCTGGGTGAAAAAAGTGCAGTGACACTATGATCAAGGTCTCATTTATAGTATGGTAACTGTGCTTCCCTGTTGCATCCAAGTGTGACTTGATTGACCTGAAGCCCACAGAGCTCTGCACAGATACCTGCTTGGACATGCATTGCAAAGCCGTTCATGAAAATTTGTTAATGCAAATAAACTGGCACGCTGGTAAGCTGAGTTTCTGACAGGAGTCTTCAGGGTCCAGATCACAAACACATACACAAATTTCTGCCCAAGTATGCATCTTGTAGTTGCCAGAATCACACATTTTATGAGCGATTGAGAACTTCTGGAGTTCCCGAGGCTTGTCAGCCTCTCTTCACTTTCCCTTCTGTGGTGTTGCCTCCAGTCTCTTACTGGCAAACGCTTTCCAATCTCCATCTCTTACCATTGGCAGTTCCTGCAAAGCAGTCTTGACTTGCTTTTGGTAAAGGAAGACTGTCTGGAAGTATTTATCCAAATACACAGAGTTTCTACATCTCAGAAGCTTCCACAAAACAAGATACATGGCTCTGACCCTTAAATTCACCACATCTCTTCAGTCTTAGGTCTGTGGGTTGGTAGACAAAAGTTCACAGGACCTTTCCAAGACCAAACGTGGGCAGGGTGCATGTTCAGCCTTCCCAGGCCAATTTCATTAAATCATTAAAGCAGCTCAGCAGCAGCAATGACTGTATTTATTTTTTTTCTCAAAGTAACCCAGAATTGCCATTAGCTGCAAGGACTGAGCGATAAGTCAGCCTCCTCTCCATGCACTTCCCTGGCTTTTGTAGCCTCATCATTGCCTTGAAAGAACCTGTCAACAGGTTGAAGCCAGCTTGAGGAAGAGAGCCCAAGCACAACACTGCCCACATAGCAGGAGACTACTCTGGGAGAGCCCTAGGCACTATGAATAGACTTGCAAGCCTTCCAAAAGTCTTACAAGACCCAACAGACACTTGCTTCTTTTAACTGATTTCTATCTTTCTTTGTGGTATTGCAGTATAAATGCTCTTTCATGTGGTAGGCATAGCCTTTGGCTTTATGCCTGGAAGTTGAGTTTCTCTACAATCAGTGTCTGCCTGTAAAGAGAAGGCGCGGAGAAAGGCACTTTGGTCACCCCGAGGCTCCTGGCCCACAATGCCACTGCAGTCTGCAAAGAGCACTGTTATTTTTTCTTGGTTTTCTCCCATTTACCACCAAAAGCACCTTTTCTGTCAAAACTGGAAACTGTAGGGCCCTGGGACACCTCAACTCAACCAGTCAGCCCTGGGAAGCCTTGGATCCCAGAAGTACAAACCCACCAACTATCAGTAAGAGTAGACATTTTCATTGACACGGATACAAGGTCACAATCGTTGCAAACCATCGTCTTACTTCAGGCAGTTGCCTGGGTTAAATTCAGGCCTGTCCATTAAAGAAGTAATTTTATAGTGTCCACCACCCTTTTCCAGCTCCAGGTGAATGTGCTTTAAAGGAAGGTAGCATTTGGTAGAAATGGAATAAGATGCTGCCTAGTAGAGCACACTCCAACAACTCTTAGGTAAATAGCCTCTCACTTCAGAATCTTACCCAGTCATAACTTATCAAGTAAACAGGTAATAAACTGATCTAAGGAGTTGTTATGAGCCATAGAGAGCTTACTGTCACTCATAACATAGCATCCAACTCTACTTGTCAACCTACAAAGGAAATAATTCGTCTGCCCAGACCATCATCCCTTTCTTCGTGGATTTCCAGGCATGATCTACCATTTTTTCCATAGTTTCAAAAGCTTGAATGTATCAGTTAATTATGCATGTTTTCCTGTGCCGCAAGCAAAGGCCTCATGTATATTTTTCCCAAGCCCTTGCATCTTCTGAAGTTGTGCTATGTGAGAAAATTTGGGTACAGAGAATACCAGAGGGTGATAAAGGACAAGCGTTGGTTTTGCTCAGTGCTAGGATCCCCGCAGGCACTGTCCATGAGGCATCACTTTCTTATAGGAATCTCTCCAGATGTTTTAGTTGAATCTCACTTCTTGACTGAATTTAGGGGCACAAAATGTCTTGGTCTGGATTGATGGTACCACATTTAAAATATATTTATAATCTTTATCCATCCCAAGCATTTAGTTTGGTTGATTTTCTGTTATTTTCTAGTGGCCACTGTGTTGACTCATCACATAGAGAAGATCAGCAGTTTTTCAGGCAATTCGTCTTTTGTGGAAGTTTCAATCCTCTGATAATTTTAGACTGCTCAGACTGCAGGCCACAAATGTTTTGTCTTCCTGTGAGTCAGTCCCACTGCAGGTAGAATAAATCCTCGCACACGCCAAGATGTGGTCAGAACCCTAACCTTTTGTTTACACAGCTCTCAAAATTTTAACTGGTCTCTCTGAATTTTTTAGGTTTCAGGAACCAAAGAAATTACAAGTTTCCTGCTTAATATTAAACTAATTTGATGTGTGCTTTTGATAAAGGCATTCCTTTGACTGTGGCTCTGTTTCATTAGGGGTACGGTACTTTTGGGGGCTGAAATAGAGTCAGACAATACACTGCAATGTAACTCTGCCTGGCAGATTCTTGGCAGTCCTTACGTACCTTTATGAGACTCCATTGTGTGGACATCAATGTCTCCTCAACTGCTCTCAGACAGCAAGTTAGTGGCCGTGAATTTGCCTTTCTAATGTTCCTTAGGTGTTTTCCCATCCAGTTCGGACTCAAAAACCTGTGCTAGGGTTTCATCTGCTAGCTAGCACTTCTGCAGTGTCATCTAAACAACAGTCCTATCTGCTTATCTCTTGGTGGCTATTCTGGTTCATTTTCAGTGGCTTTTAGTAACTGAGGAGGTCCTCATGCACTGAAAGGAGGAAGTATTCTGGAGGAAAGCTGACATGCAAGGCTTGAAGCTCAAGGCAGAGCAGCCCATCCGTTCATGCTGTGGAGTGTCTGTTGTCAGTTGTGTTTTGACACTTACAGTACTTGTAAAAAATATTTTATCCAAAATTCTGAGGTTTCCACTGAAGGCAGCCCTCTGAAAGCAGAGAAGGGTGATTTTTCAAAAAATAGGTCTCTTTTGGGATGCCTCAGTTTCACTCAGTGAAAATTTGCGGATTGCTAGTCATTTAAAAACCTTCACCACAGCTTTCTGTTGCATTGGAGGCATTTTGCAGTAGGGCTCGTGTAAATCTCCTTTACGAAGAATAGCTGATGTGAATATAGGCTTTTCTGCTTAAGTATTTGTTAAATTCAGTAACTCACATTAAAAACAAGACCTCGTCTGTGCATAAGCTGTTCGCAGTGAGCAAGATGAGAGGACTATTAAAATCAGTGGGAAGTCCGCCGCTGACTTGGAAGCGTTTGAGACCTTCCACCAGCCTTTGTTAGCAACGTGGGGTTGGTCAGCTAAAACACCCAGCATTGTTTCTTGTCTCTTCCCATGTTTCCTTTCAGTAAAACTGCAGTTGCCACAGTGGATCGGCCCCACAGTCTGGTCCACAACACTCCAGTGGGACAGGTGTGGGTTGAGCCCAGGTAGGGGCAAGAAACTGCGCGGAGGCAGGTTACCACCTAACCTGACCCCAGGGAACATTTAATTTAGCCTCTAAAAATTAAAGGTTAGCTCGTGTCCTAAAGCAGGAGGATCGAGTTCCTACGTCCTGTGGGGTTTTTTTGTTTATTTGAATATTTATTGCTACAACTTTGCCTTTCCATATTCAACATTCAATCCGGTTTTAATTCTTGCTGAGCTCTTAGTTTCAACATTGCCTCGTGGCAACGAGTTCTACTAGTAAATGATGAGGCTTTGAGGAACGATCATTCTTTTTATCGGTTTTAAACACACCACCTTCAATTTCAGTGAATTTCCCCAGGTTCTTATGAGACAAGATGAGACACATCCTAGAACTATTCTTTATTTGCTATTCATGTTCTCCTTCAGGTAAACAAGCCAATCTGTCCACTTGCTCCTAATACAGAAACTTGTAAAAACTCGTCCCTATGATTGGGTGAATGCAACTTTTTTTTTTAAGCAAGCAAATAAAGACAGTGGGGTATGTTTTTAGAAGACCTTCCTGTTAAATTTGTGGAATTCACTGGCATTTGAACGGCTCTCAGTAGTCACCAAGCTTCTGTCAACTACAAAATAGCCCAGAAAGAGGAGCAGAGCGAAATTGGCCAGTTTTTGTTGTTATTTGCCTTGCTCTAGTTCCCATGCACTGGCATTCTCCTGCTGGCCTCTTCACCCAAGTGTGTTGAGTGAAGAAAGCTTCTTCTATTCTATTTTAAAACTGTGTGTAAACATCAGCAAATGGATGAAGAATGGGCTCTGTCTTAAGTAGGTTGTTTTTCATGTTGTTCTGTTGAGGTAAATGGGGAGACATGGGAAGGTTTCTGTGTTTAACCATGACACCATGGCACACACACTACGCACAGTGCAAATAAAATTTAAAAACAATTACTGCTTAAGACGGCATACAGAGTGATTTCTGTAAACCTGTTATTTCTTACCAAACTGAATGGGCTGGTTTTGGATGCTGATGTAAACTCCTTATTATATTTATCTTCCATAGGTTGTAATTCATTTTTACACAACAGCTAAATACATTTACAGTTAAGGATTTTTTAAAAAATATTAATCTATTGTCTTATCTTGACAGATTTACGACAGTATAAAGTGTAGAGGAGTTACTGTGTTCATCCATTTACACTGTAAACTAATCTTGTCCCTGCATGTTGTTGCTTTTTCTTCCTTTTAAGTGGTATTCTCAGTGTTTTGTAGCATTTTCTTCTGTGTTTTCTTAGCAATGTACAGATTTACTGTGTTAATCCGTAGTGGGTTTATCTAATGTCTAGCTGCCCAAACGGCTTAAAAATAATGGGTCTAATGGTACATTCATATTGTGGTAGCTGGCTGAGTTTGAAAGCATTTTCAGCAGGAAAGGAAAAAAAAAATTGTTCTTTCAAATTGATTCAGAAGAGACATTTGTCAAGATACTTCTTATTTAAATATTTAACAAATAATTAGCTTACAGTGTAAACAAAAATCCATTTGTAAATCCCAAAGAATATGAAGGAAAATCTATTTGTAAAAGACTGCTGGGAAGCTGTACAACATTAAAATAATCTAGTTGCTGATATTGTTCTCAAAAAGTGGTAATGTATTTGTTACCATGCTTCTAACTCTTGAGCATTGCCGAAGAAAATTGACTCAAGTTGGTTTCAAATAATGAGTATGTGGGATGAACCACAGGAGAAAGGAAAGGGGCTTGGGGCTGTGGTTTGGGTTTTGTTTTTTGGCTGTCATTAAAATGCTTGCTATCATCATTTTGACTATCCCTAGAAGTTGTTCCAGGAAGGGACAAAATTGCCAAACTTTACCCTGCAGCCTCTGTTGAATCCTGTGCAGGAGCTATTACAGCTCGGAATCGCGACTCAGAAGCCAGTAGTAGTTTCTCATATCTGAGGGCAGAATTTAGTGTCCTGTGCTGTTTGAGGCTTGGTGTTGGGCTCGTTCCTAATCACTGAGGAGGGTTCTGGTAGATGTCAAGTGAAGAGAAGAATAGAGCACGCATCCTTCACCACTCAAGCCAGACAATGAAATTAGAAAATGGCACTGGGAGTTGATGTGAGAGAATTCCCTTGGATTCCTAGAGGAAGAATAAAACAAGAATGAATTAATTAAAAGAAAAAAAAAAAAGAAAGAGAAGAGAAAAGAAGAGGGGGAAAAAAGCAGAAAGGAGAGGGGGGGGAAAGAAAATAAATTAGAGAAACCCTGCCAGAACCCTCCTCAGGTTAAAGTCTGACATTAAAAACTGTATTGACTTTTCACATAAAGGCGCGTGTACTCACTGTTTCATCTGAGTTTCTGGTTCTGCATTTTTCAAATCTCTTACCAAGCAGTTTGCATGCATATGATGTTTGCAGCACTACCCACTCTTACTTGAAGACTGTTTTCAGAAGTCATTATTGAACTATAGGATAAAAAGGTATAAGCATAATTACGTGTTAAAGAGAATAAATATGTTCTGCTAGATAGTTAACCAGATGAGGTTAAACAAGATAAGATGAATTCTGGTCTTTTTAGAAAACTGGCAGTCTTCATTTTAAGCTACAATGTAAAGTGCTTTATCCTGAGATTAGGTATTGTGGCAGAAGCTAAAACTGCCTTTTTCCCCTAACCGTGCCAGAATACAACCTCCTTTTCTTTCTGCGCTAACAAGACTGCTTTACCACCACAGCCCACTCTAAGTAATTAAATCAATCCTTTGTACTTACCGTATTCTCCTCTAGTGACGGTACTAGATCTGATTATATGCTTCATGCATATTCAAAGTACAGCACTGACAGCTCTTTAATGAGCTCTTACTTAATCAGTACGAACAATGTTCATCTTGTTCTTTTTTTCCTCATACATTAGAGCTAGGAACAGTTGGGGAAAAAATGAAACATCCAGCATTCATTTGAAAAATATATTGTACTTTGAAAAGTGTCTAAGCTGGAGAAGTTGCATTCTGCCCTTTAAAAGTCTGATGGACAAATTGGATTACTAGTATTGGATTAAATAACAAATGGTTAGAGGAGAAATGAGAAAAGCTCGCTGTGATCACAGGCTTTAATATTTTTTGTTACTTATAAAGCTGAAGGGGTCTTTAACCAGTTATTAAAGTCAGGATTAATTTGTAATGGTCCAACTTACTAGCTTTAAAAGGGTTTTGTTGTTGTTGTTTATCAAAAACAATAGTGTAATGCATGTATTATGGAAAAAATTTAAGTTTAAGATCTGTGAGCTATTTATAGATTTTCAGCATCTTGTACTGGCTTAGATAAGGGGTTTGCATGTGTGGGATCGATTTGTTCTCGAGCGTGGGTTTTTTGCTTCATTTAAATAATCTGTACGGCGTGTTGTGGTTTTTTTCCCCAAGAACAACACAGACATTTTCCCAATTTGAATTTTCAAGTATTTGTTGCAAGTCAATTAAATACTTGTTTTACACTTGGAAAGTGAAAACAACCACCACCCCAGTAGCAGCAGCGTTTTACAGAGTGAAACTGTGTTGAAGAAAGGGTTTTTCTAAATTTTTTATTTAGAAGTTGTAACTGTGAGTTTAGCTTGCAATATCGCTGCAGTAAGAACACTCAGTTTTTCTTTGTTGAAAGTGTTTCATGTGCATCCTCTCACCAAGGAAAAAAAAAATGAAGTAATGCTCTAATGCTAGTGTATTTGCTGAAGAGTTATTTAAATTTCTTATACATGGGAGTTCATCTTTATTTTGCTTGCTTGGGAAGAATCTGTTTCAAGTCCATGCACAAGAATTTAAAAACTGACGGTCGACAAATAAAATATCAGCATTGACTACTATTAATATTGCACACATGTGTCATTTCACTGATCAAAAAGGCCTTCACCAGGGTAAAATTGGCCTTTTTCCAAATTGCAAGCTTTTTCTCAGCTTTTTCTTTTTTGCTCTTTCTTCTTTTGTTGCTGCCCGGGGATTTGTGCCTATCGCAGCCGATATCACATGACTGGTGTCAGGGCATCACATGGGTCCAAAGCGAATACAAAAACAGATTTAAAATTCTGTAAAAACAATCAAGACTTTGTTAATTCACTTTTAAACCGGCCTATTCTATGGATATTGCATGTGCTTTGGTGTCAGCATGGATATATTAAAACAGACACCTGTGCAGATCTAACTCGACAGCTTCAAGCTTTACCTAGATCTTTTCTCATTATATGTTGCAACTAACTTTATTTAGGAGGAATGCATTAATAGAAAGAAGATTATATCTTATGTTTTTAACCTGAAATTGCATGGCACGAAAGTCAAATTCAGATCCACCGTTGAGTCAAACACCTTGGAAACATTTATCTCTCCCATTTCTTTTTCGAAGCTTGCAAAATTAAATGCAGTAAGAGCTTGTATTTATAATCTTTTAGCCAGAGATCCCAGACCACCCCAAAACTAACTAATTGATTGAAATGTTACTGTAGCCGTGGATGTCTGGTTGTGAGAACTTTGCCACACTGCTGCTAAAAAAAAAATCTCATCTCATGCATTACAGAATAGACTAGTCATTTTGCAAAGATAAAAAAAAGAATCTATCCCCTTCTTCTTGCCCTCTCCCCTAAATGAATTCCAACTACTTGATGCATTTCAACAAAAGGTTGCTAATACTGATTATCATCTACTTCTAAAAGCAGACCCTGTTAGATGGACCAATACAGCAGCAAGGCCCTTGATCTGTAACTTAACAGCAAAGTGTACTGAACTGCTGAATACTGTTGTAAATGCCGTGGTGTGATATTTTATGCACAAAACTAGAAGTGGAGGTCTTGAGGGAGAGCATTTCTACATGTCAGATTTCTTCTTTCATTGCTCCATTGTCCAGGAGCTGGACCCTGCTGCTTTTGCTTGGAAAAGGACTGCAGGGCCATCCCCATTTTGGGATACTCTGCCCTTCTTGTCTCACTGCTAGCAAATTTTGACCCTAAAAGCACCCTTTCAGGAAGCTTCATGGACCAGGCACTTCCCAGGGTGATAAATGGGTACGGGCGGATGTCTTGCATCAGAAAGAAGATGCTGTAACTTGTTGTTACTATTTGGGTCCACCAGTTCCACCCTAAGCTGACCCACTTCCCTGTTCATCTTCTTGAGACCTTCCCTTGCAGGCAGCAGGGTGCACCAGTACCCTGGTGACCATGTGGTTGTCCATGTAGATTTGGGCTTGCACACTTCACTGGGGTGTGAACATGCACGTGGCAAGCACCTACATGCAAGCATTTTAAACAGTCTCATCCAGAAACTGAAAGCTTTTTTTTTTAGAGTAAACCAATATTTTTTCTGGTGTCCTTCCAGCTTCAGGTGCTAGAAATTGCTTCTTTGCAACTAAGGATCCTATGGTTCAAGTTAATAAGATGGCATCCCAAAGTGTGCAGCACTTTGCATCAGAGATTTCAGAACCCTTTACAAACACCAAAGAATTAACGTTCAGCACCCTTGCAGGATCAGTACAGGTGATTATTCCTGTATTGCACATGAGGCACTTAAACTTAGAGATCTGCCCACAGTCTCCCATTGAAGCAGTACCAAAGCTGGGAAGCGTACAGAAGACCCAGCTCATGCTCCTTTGCCACTATTCCAGGTTTATTCCCGAGATTAATTTTAAGCATATGAAATGTGTGAGTTTCATAATTCACTGAGGACCATATAGTCTTTGCTCTTCAGCTCAACTTGAGAGGTGAGAATGGCAGGTTACCACAGAAGCGCAGCCTCCACAAAGGACTTTCTCCTAGTCCCCAAACTCAGGGAGATGGAATTTGGTTCAGCAGCCCTGCTACGTGGAAAGCCCAGTCAGGAGCCTTCAGGATGCTCATCTGCCTTTCCCCTCATGTGCCCTGATGGTGCAGGGGTGGTGACACAGTGTTAGAGAGTCTGGTAGAGCACAGCACTGCCTGCAGGTGGGCCATGAAGGGTCCTGATCCTCATCCTGCCTGGGATGAATGTGGGCTAGGGAAATACATACATACACATATGGGGACCCTCAGGCACCTGGATCCCAAGATTATTTGTACTTGTGCAGATGCTCCCTTTGATTGCAAGTTGCGGAGAGGAGCAGCTCTTTCCAGCTTATCATCTGAAAGAGTGGCCACAAACACAGAAGCTGAGCAGGTGCCCTCACCTTGGCCGAGGGTTCAGGATTGCCATCTCCTCTGCAGCTACTTTGATCCCTACCACATTATCCTGACTGTGCTGGGTTTGCATGGGTGGAGTGGATCTTGCCCACAGGGATTGTGTTTGTGTTTGGTGATGACCAGACATCTTTTATCAGTAAGGTTTTTTAGAGTGGGAGTATTGCAATATTGTAGTTCATTTGTAAGAATTTAAAAGATACAGTCCTTTTTAAAAGGTGTTAATTTAGGTCAGGGTGACAGCATGATAAAGAACACTAAAATGTATGCTGAAGAATGACTGCTTTCAAAGATTTATTTATGAAGCAGGCAGGACTTGTGGTCCTATGATATATTTACTATTTGTGAATTCACCTTGTCATGCTCAGTGATATTGGAGACTGATACTCCAAAACCTGACATGAAATATGTAGCTCAGTTTGTGAAATGCCACAATAAGTAATGAAGTTCTTTCGATTGCAGGAAGAAACACAGAAGAAGAAGAAGCTATGATGCAGGAATGGTTCATGCTGGTTAACAAGAAGAATGCCTTAATAAGAAGAATGAATCAGCTTTCTCTTCTGTAAGTACAGATGAACATATGTATTTACAAAAGGATGATTTTTCAGAATATTTACCCTTCAGATAGATGCAAAAAAATTTTTACTCTCTTCCCATTAGGCTTCAAAAATAACCCCTGAAAAGTGAGTAGTGTGGATGTGTTACACATCGAGTAACTTGTTTTTCTCATGTTTCAGACTTGAAAATGAGAAGCATGCAATGACACAAGATTAGACAGAGCTGTGAAAAACGAAATTAAAGGAATATTAAGCACTGTTACGTTTTCGAAGAACCAGCAGTAGAATAAAATTACGTTTCAGAAATGCACAAATAGATTTGGATTGTGTCTCAGATGAGTCAGGTGGAGTCTGTTCAGAAAGAGAGTAAATTTAAGTTGCTACCTGCTTTGTAGAAATCCTCAATCCCATTGCTAGTTCAGGAGCACCAGGCTGCTGAAGGGATATTAATAAATCAGTCACAGTGCAGTGATACCACCAATACTGCAAAGTAAGGACTAATGAACTTTTTTCAGTGGCACCATCGAGGAAGGGAGAAGGTGCTGCTCGTTTTCAGAGGCATTCTGTGCCCTGAGTGCTTCTTTCAGTAGGATGATATTTCTTTCAGTAATGCCACCTAGTGTAGATGCCTGCATACTTCTCTGGGAAGAGCCTCTGCTCACCTACTTCATACTGGGTCTGAACTTGACAGAGGATTCTACCTTCAAAATATTAAGTTTTCTAATCCCTTGTCTAATTTTTATTGTTCATTAGGGCAGAATGTATATACAGTAATACTTCCAGTGTTATATTATCTCAGTGAATAGGTTGATGCTGGAATTTGTTCCTTACATCCAGGGGAATATTTTATACTTGGGACATTCCACAGCAGCTGCTCCGAAGGTGAATATGAAATAGTTGCATCCTGTAGCACAGTGGAGTTAAACTGACAGAATTAAAGCCAACATTACACAAAAAGAAAAGCCCCTGTTACTGAATAGGCCACCTGAGCCAGGTGTTAAGTTTGTGTATCATTTGTTTGGAGTAGCTTAAAGTTAAAGAGAAAAGTCGGTTGCGAGTCCTAAAATCAATGTGAGTTAAAGGTGCTTTTAAGTGTTTAATGATTTAGTAATTAACATATTGATGAACATTTGCAACTTGCCTAGGGAAAAAGAACATGACCTAGAAAGGCGCTACGAGCTGCTGAACCGGGAGCTAAGAGCAATGCTTGCCATTGAAGGTAAGAGCAGTGCTGGGTGCTGAGGGGGGGAAATGCTCACTGCTGAAGGTGGCTGCCTGAAAGTACCAAGTGTGGAGGCTTCTCTGAAGCCCATCAATAATGCTGATATTTACATCACTTCGAGCAATTAGCACGCAGCAAATATGCTGAGTCTGCAATCCCGTTCTTAAGTTTTATTCGGGAGGAAAAAAAAAAATGAAAGTCCAAGATAAGGGACAAAGAAGTATGGTCTCATTGGAATAAACTTTGGAAACAAAGTGATGAAGAGGTATAGAGTATATGTCCAGGGTTTAATATTTTCGTGTTGTAGTAATGCTCTCTTGTCTCTCTCATGGCTTTGCGCTGCTTTTGGTGCCGCAGGAAAAAGGAAGGGGTGACCCACAGAAGGGACCTTCCTTCCTTTTAATGTTTCAGACCTGTTTCACAACAGTATCTCACTGGGAGAAAAAAAAAAGTCTTATTGGTTTTGGTGCTAAAACACTATGTTTGTCAAGTAAATATTTCATCACAAGCACCACCAGGATTAGTGCAATCCTTTGCACAAATTTTCTGTTTTCTCTGCAACTCTCCCCAGTTTAGTCACCTTACCTGAATGAAGGTAACACTCAGGGGAAGATTGACACGGGATAAATGGAACAATTGCATCCTTTCCATAGGGCTTTCCAGTGAATTGTACAATAATCCTGGGGATGATTCATAATAAAAAAATAAACATCCAGATAGCTTAAACCATTGCTTGCATTATTTTCTTATTTAAATATCTTAAGTGTTTTCTAATGCTGCCCCGCTTATACCTCTCAGTCACAAACGCTGCCTTATAGTTCAAAGATGTTTGCTTTAAAGTTAATCCTTTGGGCTCTGTAAAATGGACCTTTTGTCTAATCAATGCAAATTGATTTTGCTATTCCGTATTGACCTCTCAACCCTTTGACTGTCCATGGTAATTTCTTTCTTCACCTGATAAGGTACCTGATCCATAATAAATCAATTCTAATTAGTTTGGAGACTTCACTGGGAGCGTAAGTTTGTTGGAAAAAAGCAGCAGGTTTCAGGTGGCTTTTTCATATCTTTCCATCTGTGGTTATATTTTTTGCATAAGACTATGTTCACTGTATTCTTGGGTAATCTTGAGTCATAAATATATACATTGCTTTCTGCAGAGACAACCCAGATTAATTTGGAATCACACTGATGAAATGTTTGAAACATAGAATAATCTAAAACTAGAGAGGAGCTAAGAGATACTGTATTTAAATACAAATTTTCAGTGTTTAATTGCCTTATAAATATATACTTCCTTGAAATGTCCCAGCAGCAGCCTTTGAATGTCTGGGAGTCTGTGCCATTCACACATTGTCTTGAACAAAAATCTGTCTTTTTTTTAATTTCTTTTTGTAAGTTCAGAGAGGGATGCCCAAACTCCAAAAAATCATCTTTTTTCCTTCTCTCTCCCTTTCTCTTTCTTTTTTTTTTTTTTTAATTGCTACTGGTGATACAGTGAACAGAGGTTTAGGAAGCAAACATAAGTGGTGTAGAGTTTTAGTTATTTTTCAATTTTTTATATATATATTCAACAAAGTCCTCATTTTGCATTTTAGCTCTCAATAAGACTTTTAGTCTTCTAGAACTTTTAACACCTACCTAAAGAACATATTAAAGGAGAAAACTCTTCCAAGAAAATGGCTGTGAAAACTCAAAACACACATTTGTGACATCTTGCCTCTCAATGTGTGTGCGTCGGTGCTGTATTGCTTTCTGTGCTCAAAAGATGCAAAGATACACTTTTTGGGAAGCGCTGGTAAAACCACGCCATTTATAATACGATTTCCCTGAAGAAGCACGGGCTGCCTGAACAGCCCAGCGCTGTCAGCTCCGAGGCCATTTAGCCGATTGCTAATGAGTGCTTGGGTTCCCTGAAAGAGTTGAAAAGACAGATCTCACTTTTGGCAGCACCAGTTCCAAAGCTGAAGGTATGGGCAGGAAGAAAAATAAATACACATATATATGTATGTATATATCTAACAGGATGGGATCGGTTTGTTTGTCTAAAAGAAAGGCAGAATGCACCAACCCAAACTGGAACTTAAAAAAAGTCTTTGAAAGGTGGTAATTACTGTTTTGGTAAATTGCTCTAACTCTCGCACGCGTGACTATACTGTTTAAAAATCTGTCAAGCAATTTACTTAGCTAGTTGCTGACAAGGAAAAAAAAAAAGAGAGAGAGAGAGCGCCTTGCGGAAGGTAGGAGCCTGCTGATGGCAGATAAAGGCGGTTCTTGCCGTGCCTGCATGGGCAGCGTGCGGGCAGCGCTGGCGGCCGGAGGTGCTGCCCGTCAGGATGTTCAGTGATGTGGAGAGAGTGTCCCCTTCTCCAGCTGCTAACATGGAGGCACAGGCAGCTGAATAGCCTTTTGGAGGGTTACGGCACTTCACGAGGAACACATGAATGACCGAGGGTGGTAAAAAAAAAGGCAAATTCCCCCCTCCCTTCCCCCATTTAGCCGTAGAGATAAGAAAGAGAGAGTTTAACGCGCTGCCTTCTCCCAGCTACAAAGTGTTCCCCTCGGACTGTTCCGACCGAGAAAGGCCGGAACTCCCTGCCTAACAGGCCAAAGAAAATGCAGGTAACGGGGTCTGTTTTAACCTCTGCACCTTCCCAGGCATCCCGTCCGGCTGTGTGGAGCTGGCTGCTCGTGTACACAAGGTGCTGCATTTCAGAGACTGGTTTTTACTGCGTCTGTAGCCGAGTGCCGGGATGGCTCACTTTCAGCTACCTTTCCTCTCACTCCTTTCTTTTTTTTTTTCTTTTCAGTCGAGTTTTAATGCCTCCTTAGAAAAGATAAGTTCGTTTTTGCACACCTTGGGGTGGTGTGTTCATTTTCTGCCCAAGAAATGGATCTTCTTTTGGATTTTGTACATCTTGATTTATTCTTGGCTTATAGTTTGAAGTGGGTGCTCTTCTAAAAGGATTTATGCATAGGTTCACTATTTTTGTAGTTATGGTTTATATGATAAGCTTTTTATATTTAAAATCAATATGTAATCCTGTGGAGGAGCTTATCCTCTAAAACCCCATTTGTAAATCTATTTTAGCTTTGTTACACCGCGCAGCCACAGTATTCCATAGATTGATTAGGTTCAGCAGCAGAATCCTATCAAATGGCCTGCTCTGATGATGATGCAAACTCTTTCAGGATTGCTAGTTGACTGGAACTAAAGATAAGACCTGACTGCAATCCCCCAATGTGCTCTTTACAAAACTAGTGTTAATTTTCATCAAAGTGCCGGGCTTATTTATTATAGTGGCAAGGTTGAAGGTTTTACTACGAGAACTTTCGACCATTTCTATTAAAGCATTTCTATGGGACGTCTGTTTGCTCAAAGTAATTATCAGTTTAAGCAGTGGGGGAAAAAAAGAGACAATATGAAGTCAATGAAGATGAATAATTGAAAACATTTCTACTTCCATGTGAATTTAGCAAACTCTGTCATTTTAAACTGCCCGTCGCAAGTGGTGGCATGGGGGCTTTAGCTTTCAACACTTTTAGCTCATATACAGCCTCAGAGCTTAATCCTATTTTTGTGCAGAGTGTAGCTTTTATAACAGTATTATTCTGGAATCTTCAAATTAATCACAGCCCATATTGTAGCTTCCCAGAGCTGCAGTCAGCCTGGGTAACTGTATGTGACAGGTGTTATAGGTAATCCTGGCTTAAAAGGCACAACAGGTAGGAATCAAACTTAAACACAGTTACTTTTTTAAACATAGGGATGCTTCCCAAAACTGCTGTCCAGCAGTATTTTGTTGGATAAAACAAAATTGCAAGGTAGTCACCTATAAACTGTTATTTAAATACTTTGAACCAGTTCCCCTTTTAACCAATTGCTGCTTGACTCTTATTTATTTTGTGGAGAGGAAAGGCAGAATCCTTTTCTAGAAATCGAAGTAAAACTGCAAGGGAATATTTCTGCCAGCAAGTTTTCCCATGGTGTATTTCAAACATTTATAATAAGCAAATGCAGAAAAACAAACAAACAAAACCCAAAACAAATAAACAGATTTGTTCCGTGAAGTCCTAATAGGACATTATTTACTACACAGGGCAAGAAAAACTGTATCACTTAGGAAGGGACTTAACAGAGAAAAATGGTACTGAAGGACTGAGCAAAATCTATACTGAAATATTCTGATTAAAATTTGCTTTTTCAAAAACTGAAATTGCTGCTGAAACTGGAGAACAAGGAGATGAAGAAAGAAAAAAGGCTTTAAAAATATGAAGTGAAATTCACCAAAATTGAAAAAAAAATTAAATCAAGTCCAGGTAGAGATAATTTCAAGTCCCTTTTCGTCCAGAGCTTCATGTGCCCAGATGTGCTGGGGAGCCTGAGTGTCAGCACAGTTCCCAGCTGGAGCGGGGGGAAAGTTAACCTGAAAGTTTGGGGCCACGTCTGGGGGGAAGCAAACACCCCTGAAAGTCTCTGCTGTGTCTCTCTCCTTCTTTTCTGTCCGGTTCGCTGCCGTGGCCCTTTTCAGGCTGGTTTTGTCATGCTGAGCTCGCACTGCGCGTGCAGAGGCATTATTTGTGGGGTAAAACCCTTCAGTTTGGGGAAGCTCCGACTTGTAGAGTGGCAGGGCACTGTGTTCTAAACGGGTTGAACTGAAGGAGCCTTACCCAAAAGGAGCAAAAGGGGAAGCAGCAGTGGAAATCGAGAGACTGCCCCAAAAAGTAGCACTTAAAAGGCCAAATTAAAGCAGCTTTGTGGCAGGAGAAATGGCTTGGATTACCAGTAATTTTGGCTG
>NW_021940754.1:2288678-2291073 GCF_001715985.3 Manacus vitellinus | reverse complement strand
TTTTCCTTTTCCCCTTTTTAACTCTTATCCATTTCTAATTAAAACGTCCCCGTCTGCTCGCTTTTAAATTAATTATACTTCCCTCCTCTGATACCTCCTTTTGATTCCTAATCCAATTATCTTTTTAAATAATTGCTTTATCTCTCCCGATCGCCGGGCACTGTTGCCTCTCGGCACTTGCGCGCAACTCGCCTTCGTTTAAAAAAATAATAATAAAATTAACAATCGGAAGCCGCCCGCCCGGTGTCCCCGCGCCGGGTGGGCGCAAGACCTGCGGGAGCTCCGGGCGCCCCCCGGCAGGACTCGGGGCGGCCGGAGCCTCACCCGCTTCTCTCTGCTCTCTTCCCAGGCGCTCCGGCCTCGCCTCTGTGCGGGGAAGAAATCCGCCCGTTTCCCGATCGTCGTTATTATTTTAAAATTTTTTTTCTCTTTCATTTTTATTTTTCCCTCACTTCACCTGCGATCACTCGAGGACCTCGCGGCGGTGACGGCGGGACGGAACGAAAAAAAGTCCTTTCACGCTGATTTTCTGCTCTGTTTTTAAATTATCGTTGGCTTTTAATTTTTTTTTTTTTTTTGCCTCTTGTTTGGTTTTTTCCGGGCTACTTTTTATCGGCTTTTTTTTTTTTTCCTTCCCTTCTTTTTCCCCCTTCCCACCCCATACATTTGATTTGATTTTGAATTGGGTTCGTTTTTTTTTTTTTCTGCGGGACTTTGGAAGAAACTGCCCGGCTTTTAGCATGATGTCTTACCTCAAACAGCCCCCTTACGGCATGAATGGGCTGGGGCTGACGGGCCCCGCCATGGACCTGCTTCATCCCTCCGTGGGGTATCCGGGTGAGTACCACGGGCCTCGCCTGCGCCCCCCTCCCCTTCTCCCCTCGGTTCCACTATCCTCCAGCAAGCGGAGGGCGAAAAGTTCATGTCCCAGGCTGTTTTGGAGGACCCGATGGGGCTGTACGGTTTGGGGTGGGCTGTGGAGTGGGTCCCCCTGTTTGCCTGCACCCCTGGCTGGAGAGAGTGGGGTTTAGCTGAGTTTCTCCCCTGTTCCGGGGGTTTCTTCGTTCTTGCGGCGATTTTTAAGGATAAAAAAGTTTTAAATAAAGAAAAAAAAAGTAGATTTATTTCGGCACAACGAAATCTCCCCGTGGCTCCCGCTGGAGCCAGGCCTGACCCTTCCCCAGCCCTGCACCCCTCGCCCTGCCCTCACCGAGACGGGGTCCAGCAGCCGTGGGGCTGTGGGGGCACTGCTGCAATTTGGGGTCGGCAGCAGGGGTTTATCTCAAGCTGCTGCACCAGGGATCCCGGGGCTCCCTCCGTGCTGTGGAATGTGCGGGAGGTGCGTGGGGATCCGGCGTGACCAGTGTGGCCGTGCTCATCCCCCAGCCACCCCACGGAAGCAGCGGCGGGAACGCACCACCTTCACCCGCTCGCAGTTGGATGTGCTGGAGGCTCTCTTTGCCAAGACCCGCTACCCGGACATCTTCATGCGGGAGGAAGTCGCCCTGAAGATCAACCTGCCCGAATCCCGAGTCCAGGTACCGGACCTGCGTGGGGGAATCCTGCATGGCTGTGGGTTGGGGGGATGCAGGGACGTCCCAGCTCAGCTGGCGCCACTCAGACTGAGTGTTCCGTCCACACTCATCCCTGTTTCCTTGGGACAGGGGTGCATGTGGGCTTCGGTCCACTTGTTTGTCCCATTCAGCCGAAGACGGGGCATTTATTTTTATTTATTATCCTCTTGCGATAACATTATTTTTATTAATATTTTTGTGTCACACTCCACCTACCCCAGAGCACAGCAGCCCCACTACCTGAGTGCTTCCTAGAGGTACTTCCTCTGGGCACTGTTCCCCAGATACCCAAAGGGTTGGAATATGCAGGCAGCACCCAACGCAGGATCTGTCCCCCAAAACCATATTTTGTCACCATGACAGGGATATGCACGAGCTGGGACACCTCAGCCATTGACCCTGGTCATCCTTGCTTTTGGCAGGATGTGGTGTGGCCTGGGTGTTAGACCGGGGTGGGTTTTTTTATTTGGGGGTGTGGGGGGATGTGCTGATGGCTGGGTGCAGGTGCTCTCAGAACTGGTGCCAGGGTGAGGTTGGTTGGGTTCTCACAGAGCGAAGAGCCCCTTCTGGGGCTCTCTGGGCCCCCTGCTCACCCCACCACCCCTCCTTGCTGCCCTGCACCCCGTTTTCTCCCTCCAGGTCTGGTTCAAGAACCGCCGTGCCAAGTGCCGGCAGCAGCAGCAGAGCGGCGGCGGGGCCAAGAGCCGCCCGGCCAAGAAGAAATCCTCGCCAGCCCGGGAGAGCTCGGGCTCCGAGAGCAGTGGGCAGTTCACGCCACCGGCAGCGGCCTCCAGCTCGGCCTCCTCTTCCTCCTCCAGCTC
>NW_021940754.1:2286879-2288169 GCF_001715985.3 Manacus vitellinus | reverse complement strand
CCCGCTGCTGCCGCTGCTGCCTCCTGGAAGCTCAACTTTAACTCCCCCGACTGCCTCGACTACAAGGACCAGGCGTCCTGGCGCTTCCAGGTCTTGTGAGGGGCCGATCACCATCCCCCCCAAGCTGCCACTGACCCCCCACCTGGGGTCCCCCCACCGCCTCCTGGGCAGGACTCTGGCTCTTCCTCCTCCTCCCTCTTTGTTAGCAGTGGCGATGCCCTGGGGAGGTCCTGCCACCCCCATCTCTACTGACTGATATTTATTTTGCTTCCTGCGTCGCTCCACCAGGTTTATTATAATTATTATTTTTTTAAACGCAACAGAAGAGGAGTTTAAAAAAAAAATAAATTAAAAAAGCCTAGCGTCTCCCCTGCTGCCCCCCGGGCAGAGGCGCAGGCTGGCTCCCGCCCTGCCGTGTGCCCCGCCCACCCAGCTTTGTGCGGGGACCCTCAGCCCCTCCGGGCACGGAAGCCCCGGTTTGCCGGTCCTGTACAGCCTCTTGCCGCGGGGAGCGGCGGGAACAATGTAAATACTAGGTCCGTTCCAGTGACCACGATTATTTTTAGTTGATGCTGTTGGGTTGGCATTTATCTAGAGTCTAACGTGGAACAGAACGTAAAAAAAAAAACGAACAAAAAAATAATCTTTTTTAAATTTTAATTTTCTTCCCTAAAAATGAATCTTTCCCAGTCTCGTGTCCTCCGTCCATCCTCGAGGGCTCTGCACAAGCTTGGCTGTGCCGTCCCGGGGCTGGGGGCAGGGGTGTGCAACAGCCATGGGGGACGCCCAGAGGGGGAGGCAAAGGGGGAGGGAAAGGCTGCCCAGCTGATCCGCAACCTGCAAACCAAAAAAACCCAAAACTTTTGGAAAAAAAAAAATAAAAAGGCAAGAAAAAAAGCCGTAAAAAAAGTTTTGGTTTATTTTTTGGGGGGAGGGTTGCAGGGGCAAGCAGCTCTGCTTTGGGGCTGGGGGAGGGGCGCACGGCTTTTCGGGGTGTGTTTTTTGATTTGGTTTTCGTTCTGGTTTTCTGAGCCCCTTCTGTCGGTCGTGTGCGTGTGCGGGTCGGTGCCGCAGCCCTGCCTTGCCCGCCTGCCTCGCCCGCCTGGGCTGGGGCTTTCCGGCAGCTTTGCCCCGCAGGGAGGAGAGGGACCGTGTAAGCGTGATTTTTGATGCCGTAACCCCATGCTTACCCCTTCGACTGTAAGGGACCCCTTTCTTTCTTCGCCCCAACCCCAATAAAATCTAAACTAATAAACGCAGTGGTGTGTCCTGTGCTCCTTCCTCCCTCCC